>NW_024080426.1:158765-386913 GCF_014754425.2 Oryx dammah
AATTGCACTTATCTCACATAGTAGTAAAGTAATGCTCAAAATTCTCCAAGCCAGGCTTCAGCAATAAGTGAGCCATGAACTCCCTGACATGCAAGCTGGTTTTAGAAAAGGCAGAGGAACCAGAGATCAAATTGCCAACATCCAGTGGATCATGGAAAAAGCAAGAGAGTTCCAGAAAAACATCTATTTCTGCTTTATTGACTATGCCAAAGCCTTTGACTATGTGGATCACAATAAACTGTGGAAAATTCTGAAAGAGATGGGAATACCAGACCACCTGACCTGCCTCTTGAGAAATCTGTATGCAGGTCAGGAAGTAACAGTTACAACTGGACATGGAACAACAGACTGGTTCCAAAGAGGAAAAGGAGTACATCAAGGCTGTATATTGTCACCCTTCTTATTTAACTTATTGCAGAGTACATCATGAGAAATGCTGGACTGGAAGAAACACAAGCCTGAATCAAGATTGCTGGGAGAAATATCAATAACCTCAGATAGGCAGATGACACTACCCTTATGGCAGAAAGTGAAGAGGAGCTAAAAAGCCTCTTGATAAAAGTGAAAGAGGAGAGTAAAAAAGTTGGCTTAAAGCTCAACATTCAGAAAACTAAGATCATGGCATTGAGTCTCATCACTTCATGGGAAATAGATGGGGAAACAGTGGAAACAGTGTCAGAGTTTATTTTGGGGGGCTCCAAAATCACTGCAGATGGTGACTGCAGCCATGAAATTAAAAGACGCTTACTCCTGGGAAGAAAAATTATGACCAACCTAGATAGTATTTTCAAAAGCAGAAACATTACTTTGCTGACTAAGGTCCGTCTAGTCAAGGCTATGGTTTTTCCTGTGGTCATGTATGGATGTGAGAGTTGGACTGTGAAGAAGGCTGAGCGCCAAAGAATTGATGCGTTTGAACTGTGGTGTTGGAAAAGACTCTTGAGAGTCCCTTGGACTGGAAGGAGATCCAACCAGTCCATTCTGAAGGAGATCAACCCTGGGATTTCTTTGGAAGGAATGATGCTAAAGCTGACATTCCAGTACTTTGGCCACCTCATGCGAAGAATTGACTCATTGGAAAAGACTCTGATGCTGGGAGGGATTGGTGGCAGGAGAAGAGGGGACAACCCAGGATGAGATGGCTGGATGGCATCATGGACTCGATGGACGTGAGTCTGAGTGAACTCCAGGAGATGGTGATGGACAGCGAGGCCTGGCGAGCTGCGATTCATGGGGTTGCAGAGTCGGACACGACTGAGCGACTGAACTGAACTGAACTGTATATTAAAAGAAAAGTAATATAAAAAAAGCAGAGAATATATCACCAAATTGGGTTGTGAACAACATGCAGACCCAAACAGTGCTGGGAAATCCCTTTTCAGGGCACATCTGAAGTCCTAATTGGAAAAAGGTCCCGGGCAATATGTCCATACCATGGCTGAAATGTTGGACTGCTGTTTCTCAGGCAACCACTTATAGTTCCTATGTTACAAATTGATATCATTAGTTTGTGAGCAAAACTTTAGCTCTGGTATTGTGTTAATTTTTTACAATGCTGTTGGCTTTGTTCTGCAAATCTTGGAATTTTGCTTAGTCTGTGGAGTGGTTGGCCAGACCTCCACAGACTTAACAAATTCCAAGATCCTCTTCCTAGCTAACTATTGTGTTCCTCTTCCAAACCTCACAGCAGGTGTGGCTGACATCCACAGCAGTAGTCAGAGTAGTGTCCAAGTAGGTCAGAAGCAAGGTCAGAAGCCTAGTCTGCCCCTTTGCCTCTGAAACCTGATTGAGACTACTTCTATTTCATTTCCCTAACAATATGCTATGTTGGAATATTGTGCATCGGCCATGCTGTGCTTGTTGTCAGTGTACAGTTGCCTGATTAAGATTTTAAGTATCCATCAGTCGAATTCAGTTCAGTTCAGTCGCTCAGTCATGCCTGACTCTTTGCAACCTGATGGACTGCAGCCCACAAGGCCTCCCTGTCCATCACAAACTCCCAGAGTTTACTCAAATTCATGTTCATTGAGTCGGTGATGCCTTCCAACCATCTCATCCTCTGTCATCCGCTTCTCCTCTTGCTTTCAATCTTTCCCAGCATCAGGGTCTTTTCAAATGAGTCAGCTCTTCGCATCAGGTGGCCGAAGTATTGAAGTTTCAGCTTCAACATCAGTACCTCCATTGAACACCCAGGACTGATTTCCTTTAAGATGAACTGGTTGGATCTCATTGAAGTCCAAGGGACTTGTAAGAGTCTTCTCCAGCACCACAGTTCAAAAGCATCAATTCTTCAGCACTCAGCTTTCTTCATAGTCCAACTCTCACATCCTTACATAACCACTGGAAAAACCATAGCCTTACTAGATGGACTTTTTTTGGCAAAATATTGTCTCTGCTTTTGAATATGCTATCTAGGTTGGTCATAATTTTTCTTCCAAGGAATAAGCGTCTTTTAATTTCATGGCTGCAGTCACCATCTGCAGTGACTTCAGAGCCCCCCAAAATAAAGTCTGCCACTGTTTTCCCCATCTATTTCCCATGAAGTGATGGGACCAGATGCCACAATCTTCATGTCCTGAATGTTGAGCTTTAAGCCAGCCTTTTCACTCTCTTCTTTCACTTTCATCAAGAGGCTCTTTAAGTGTCTTTCACTTTCTGCCATAGGGTGGTGTCTTCATATCTCAGGTTATTGATATTTCTCCCAGCAACCTTGATGCCAGCTTGTGCTTCTTCCAGCCCAGCATTTCTCACGATGTACTCTGCATATAAGTTAAATAAGCAGGGTGACAATATACAGCCTTGATGTAATCATTTTCCAATTTGGAACCAGTCTGTTGTTCCACGTCCAGTTCTAACTGCAGAGCATGGAATCTTAGCCTCTGGACTACCAGAGAAGTCCTCGTATTGTTCAACCTAGCTGAATCCTGTAACCTTGCTGAATTCATTTATTCTATTTTTGTGTGACTACTTTTGGGCTCTCTATAGAAAGTATTGGGCTTCCCTGTGGCTCAGAGGTTAAAGCGTCTGCTTGCAATGCAGGAGTCCTGGGTTCGATCCCTGGCTCGGGAAGATCCCCTGGAGAAGGAAATGGCAACCCACTCCAGTATTCTTGCCTGGAGAATCCCATGGACGGAGGAGCCTGGTGGGCTACAGTCCAGGGGGTCGCAAAGAGTCGGACACGATGAGCTACTTCACTTTCACTTTCACTTTAGAAACTATCATGTAATCTCCAAGTAGAAACAATTTTACCTCTCCTGTTCCCAGTTTGGGTATCTTTTCTTTTTGTTGTCTTACTTAGATGACAAGGACTTCCAGCACTGTATTGTAGTGGTGAGAGTAACTATTTTTGTCTTGTAGCTGATTTTACTGGGATGGCTTTCAGCTTTTCACCATTGAGTATTATATTGACTGTGGGCTCATCATAAATGCCCTTTGTACCCTCCCACTTTAGTAAGTTTTTAGTTATGAATAGAGTTTTGACAAATGCTTTTTGGGGTCTGTTGCAATGATTATATGGTTTTTTCCTTTCCTTTTGTTAATGTGATGCATCTGTTTGGTTGACTTGTGTATATTGAACCTATTCTTATGACTCTGGAATGAATCCCACTTGATCACGAAGTATGATCCTTTTCATGTATTGTTAGATTCAGTTTGCTAATATTTTGTTGAGGAATTTTATAAATTCGTCAAAGATATCAACTTACAATTCTCTGTTTTGTAATGCCTGTGTCACATTTTTTTTTATCAGCATAATGCTAATCTCATGAAATAAATTTGGAAATTTTCCCTACTCCTCAATTTTTAAAAATTAGATTGAGAAAGATTGGTAATTATTTCTTTTTATGGTTAGCAGAATTCCCTGGTGAAGTCCCACAGCCCTGGACTTTTGTTTGCAGGAGTGTTTTAATCACAAATTATATTTCACTTGATGGCTCAGGTGCTAAGAATCTGTCTGCAGTGCAGGAGATCTGGCTTTGATCTCTGGATCAAGAAGATCCCCTGGAGGATGGCACTGCAACCCACTCCAGTATTCTTGCCTGGAGAATCCCCATAGACCGAGGAGCCAGATGGGCTGCAGTCCATGGGGTGGCAAAGAGTCAGATGCAACTGAGCAACTAACATACATTTCATTTCTAGTAATCAGTCTTACTAAAATTGTCTGTTTCTTCTTGACTCAGTCTTGATAAAAATTTTTCCATTTCTTCTATGTTGGACAGTTGTTAGAATATAACTCTTTATAGTATTCTGTCACAATTTTTTGGATATCTCTGGTATTGTTATTTCTTCTCTTTCAATATTCAACAATATTTCTTATTGTTTGTTTGGGTCCCCTTCTTTTTCTTTTACTTGCTTATCGATATTAAAGATTTGTCTTTTTTTTTTTTTTACTTTCAGAAAAAGAAGAAGAAAAGCTCTTGGTTTTGTTGATGTGTAATTTCTCCTCTAATTTTTACTATTTCTTTTCTTCTGCTGAGTTTGGACTATGCTTGTTTTTATAACTCTTTTAGGTTAGATTGCTTGAGATTTCCTCTTGGAATTGTCTTTGTTACATAGATTTTTGTAAAGTTGTGTTCTCAGTTTTATCTCATTTTCTTTTTTCCTTTTTTATTTATTTTCATTGATCAGTTGACTTTCTAGTAACCTGCTGTTTCATCTAAACATTTTTGTTGTTGTTTCCCATTGTTATTGTTTCTTTTTTCCCAGTAGTTGACTCCTAGTTTCATCCTGTTGTGGTTGGAAAAGATGTTTTATTGATTTTTAGTCACTAAGTTGTGTCTGATTCTTTTGCAACTCCATGGACTGTAGCCCACCAGGTTCCTCTGTCTGTGGGCTTTCCCAGGTAAGAATGCTGGAGTGGGTTGCTGTTTCTTTCCCCAGGGAATCTTCCTGACCCAGACATTGAGCCTGTGTCTCCTTCTCGGCAGGCATCTTCTTTGTTGCTGAATCACCAGGGATGATGTAAAAGATGATTGATATAATTTATATCCTCCCAAGTTTGTCCAGTCTATCCTAAAGGAGATCAATCCTGGGTGTTCACTGGAAGGACTGTTGTTGAAGCTGTAACTCCAATACTTTAGCCACCTGATGCTATGAGCTGACTCATTTGAAACGACCCTGATGCTGGGAAAGATTGACGGCAGGAGGAGAAGGGGATGACAGAGGATGAGGTGGTTGGATGGCATCACCAACTCGATGAACATGGGTTGGGTAGACTCCAGGAGTTGGTGAAGGACAGGGGGGCCTGGCATGCTGTGGTTCGTGGGGTCACAAAGGTTTGGACATGACTGAGTGACTAAACTGAAGTTTGTTAAGGCTTATTTTGTGACCAGGTATATGATCAAACTGGGATAACAGTCCATGCACCCTTGAAAAGAATCCAGACTTACATTTTTTAAATGTAGCATCCTGTAGGTATAAATTGAATTAGAATGGTCTATTATGTCATTCTTCTCTGTTTATTGAGAGATGGGATGGCTTTCATGTTTTTACCATTGAGTATTATATTGACTGTGGGCTCATCATAAATGCCCACTTTTCTCCCCATTGCTGTCAGGGGTAGGAGTTAAATTTTCCTACTATTATTTCTTCTTTTACTTGTTAGTATTTGGTTTATATGTTTAGGTGCTCTCTTGTTGGGTCCATATGTGTTGAGTGTAATACCCTCTTCTTTTATTGATCTCTTGACCCTAATATAATGCCCTTCTTTGCCTTTTATAATATTTGCCTTAAAGTCTAATTCTTCTGATATGTATGCTGCTACTTCCTTATTCTTTTCATTTATATAAATATTTTCCATTGCTTTACCTTCATTTTGCATGTGTCTTTTACCCTGAAGTGAATCTCTTATAGGTAGTGTACTGAATGGTCTTTTAATCTGCTGAGTGATCCTGTGTCTTTTATTGAAGTCTTTAGTTCATTAACATTTAAAGTAACTATTCATAAGCATATTTACTGTCATTTTATTCCTTGTTTTCCAGTTATTTTTGTAGTCCTATTTTGCTTATTTCATTTGGACTAATGATTTTCTTTTGTACTATGCATGAAGAATTGATGCTTTTGAACTGTGCTGTTGGAGAAGACTCTTGAGAGTCCCTTGGACTGCAAGGAGATCCAACCAGTCCATTCTAAAGGAGATCAGCCGTGGGTGTTCTTTGGAAGGAATGATGCTAAAGCTGAAACACCAATACTTTGGCCACGTCATGCAGAGCTGACTCATTGAAACAGGCTCTGATGCTAAGAGGGATTGGAGGCAGGAGGAGAAGGGGACAACAGCAGATGAGATGGCTGGATGGCATCACTGACTCAATGGACGAGAGTCCCAAACAGGCTAAACCCAAGACACATGTTAATCAAAATAATGAAGATCAAACACAAAGAGCAAATAATAAAAGCAGCAGATGAAAAGCAACAAAAATATGCAAGGGGATCCCCATAAGGATAACAGCTTATCTTTCAATGGAAACCTTTCAGGCCAGAGGGAATGGCAGTACATAAAGTGATGAAAGAGAAAAACCTACAACCAAGATTACTCTACCCAACAAGGATTGCATTCAGATATGAAGGTAAGATAAAAAACTTTACAGACAAGCAAAAGCTGAGGGAATTCAGCATCACCAAACCAGCTCTTCAACAGATGCTAAAGGATCTTCCCTAGACAGGAAACACAGAAAAGGTTTATATACTCGAACCAAAACAACAAATGGCAATGGGGTCATACTTATCAGTAATTACCTTAAATGTAAATGGGCTGAATGCCCCAACCAGCAGACAAAGACTGGCTGAATGGATACAAAAACAAGACCCCTATATATGCTATCTACAAGAGACCCACCTCAAACCAAGGGACACATATAGGCTGAAAGTGAAGGGCTGGAAAAGGATATTTCACATAAATAGAGTCCGAAAAAGCAGAAGTAGTGATACTCATATCAGATAGACTTTGAAATAATGGCTGTGAAAAGAGACAAAGGAGACTACATAATGATCAAATGATCAATCCAAGAAGATATAATAAGTATAAATATATATGCACCCAACACAGGAGCATCATAATACGTAAGGCAAATGCTAACAAAGATGAAAGGGGAAATTAACAGTATCACAATCAGTGGCAGACTTTAATACCCCGGTCACACCTATGGGTAGATCAACCAAACAGAAAATTAGGTCAGCGGAATACAACAGAAAGCCCAGAGATAAATCCACGCACCTATGGGCACCTTATATTTGACAAAGGAGGCAAGAATATGCTATGGAGAAAAAACAATCCCTTTAATAAGTGGTGCTTAATAAACTGGTCAACCACGTCTAAAAGAATGAAACTAGAAAGAGGTCTTAAGATGGCGGAGGTAAAGGACAGGGAGACCACTTTCTCCCCCACAAATTCATCAAAAGAGCATTTGAATGCTGAACAAATACCACAAAACAACTTGTGAACATTGGCGGAGGACACCAGGCACCCAGAAAGGCAGCCCATTGTCTTCAAAAGGAGGTAGGACAAAATACAAAAGATAAAAAGAGAGACAAAAGAGTTAGGGACAGATATCCATCCTGAGGAGGGAGTCTTAAAAGAGGAGAAGTTTCCAAACACTAGGAAACCCTTTCACCAGCGGGTGTGTGGGGGAGTGTTGGAATCTCAGAGGGCAACATACCGGGAGGAAAAAATAAATAAATAAAACCCACAGATTAGGAGCTTAATG
Source organism: Oryx dammah (assembly GCF_014754425.2). Lineage (NCBI taxonomy): Eukaryota > Metazoa > Chordata > Mammalia > Artiodactyla > Bovidae > Oryx > Oryx dammah. Next base: position 166,466 of record NW_024080426.1, read on the forward strand.
CCAACTCCCAGCGGCGAAGTATCCCAGACACTCGTGTCCATCACCAGCAAGCAGGGGCTGAACAGGGAGACACAGGCAGCATTGCTTAGAGTAAGGAATGGGCCTGAATGCCCTGAGGGCAATCTGAGGGACCTAATGTGAGACAGCAACCCAAACCGTGGGATAGTCAGACAGGGAGGGGGGAAAAAAAGAGGAAAGAGAGAGAGAGAGAAATTTCACGCAAAAAACTCTAACTTAAGGCACTGCTGGCTCGCTCACAGAACAAAGCACTGAGTGCATACCAAAGTATAGTTAGTTGGCTGCAGACTGCACAAGTGAGCCTAAATAAATGACCACCTTCAACCTGTTGTGTCAGGGCAGAAATTAGATATTGAAGAGACTTGCAAACAGAGGAAGCCAAAATAAACCGAGAGGAGGGAACAGCTTTGGAACTGACAAGTACAACAGATTAAAAGCCTGTAGTTAGCACTGGCTACATTGGAGGGACCTATAGACCTTGAGTTCTCTGCCAAGAGGAGGTGATCAGTCTCCAATCCTCAGCTCAGGCTGAGGGCCCTTCGACCAGATTCCTGAGAGGCTTGGTAGGCTACAGTCCACGGGTCGCAAACATTTGGACGTGACTGAGTGACTCACTTTCACTATAAACCTTGAGAAGAAATACAAGGTGGAACAAAGAACTATCTGAAACTGAACTGACCACACACTGCCCTCAATGACTCCAGAGAAATTCCTAAATATATTTTACTATTATCATTTTTAAATTTTTTTATTAAGTTCTTTATTAATCCTTTAACTTTCATTTTTAAAACCTACTATTACCTTGAAAAAAAAGACCTTATTGTTAAAGCAAATTTTACATTTTTAAAATATAACTTTTGAGATTTTTTTTTAATATTGTATTTTTGAGAGTCTACAATCTACTCTAGATTTTTAATCTTTGCTTTTTGGTATTTGATATCAATTCTGTACCTTTAAGATTGCAATCTTCACTATCCATTGTACTTAGAAGTGTGATTATAGGCTTGATTGCTCCCTCCTCATTTGACTCTCCTTTTTTCCCCCAGATTACCTCTATCTCCTCCCTCCCCCATCTCTTCTGTACTTAACTCTGTGAATCTCTTTTGGTGTTCCAGGCTGTGGAGAAAGCTTAGGGAACTGATCACAGGATAGACTTGTCTCTTTTTCACTCCCCCTTTTCCTGCTACGGCTACTGCTGCTAAGTCACTACAGTCGTGTCCGACTCTGTGCGACCCTATAGATGGCAGCCCACCAGGCTTGTCCCTGGGATTCTCCAGGCAAGAACACTGGAGTGGTTGCCATTTCCTTCTCCAGTGCATGAAAGTGAAAAGTGAAAGTGAAGTTGCTCAGTCGTGTCTGACTCTGAGCGACCCCATGGACTGCAGCCCACCAGGCTCCTCTGTCCATGGGATTCTCCAGGCAAGAGTACTGGAGTGGGGTGCCAGTGCCTTCTCAGAAATAATGCAATAAATGAGATGAAAACCATTTTGGAGGGAATCAACAGAAGAATAATTGAGGTAGAAGACAAGATAAGTGAGGTGAATGCAGAATGGTGGAAATAAATGAAGTAGAGAGGAAAACAGAATTAAAAGAAATGAGGACAACTTCATAGACCTCCAGGACAATGTTAAACACACCAACACTCATCACAGGAGCCCAGAAGAAGACAAAAAAAAAGGCCATGAGAAAACATTTGAGGAAATAACAGTTGAAAACCTCCCTAAAATGGGGAAGGAAATAGTCACCCAAGTCCAAGAAGCCCAGAGTCCCAAAGAGGATAAACCCAAGGCAAAATACCCCAAGACACATATTAATCAAATCAACGAAGATCAAACGAGTAACTATTAAAAGCAGTAAGGGAAAAAAACAACAAATAATACACAAGGGAATCTCCATAATGATAACAGCTGATTTGTCAACAGAAACTCTTCAAGCCAGAAGGGAATGGCAGGACATACTTAAGGTGATGAAAGAGAAAAACCTACAATCCAGATTACTGTACCCAGCAAGGATCACATTCAAAAATGAAGAAGAAATCAAAAGCTTTACAGACAAGCAAAAGCTCATAAAATTCAGCACCAACAAGCCAGCTCTCCAATAAATGCTAAAGGATCTTCTCTAGGCAGGAAATGCAGAAGAGGTTTATAAACTTGAACGCAAAACAAGAAAATAAATGGCAACAGGATCACATTTATCAATAATTACCTTTAATGTAAATGAGTTGAATGCCCCAACCAAAAGACAAAGCGTGGCTGAATGGATACAAAAACAAGACCCCTATATATGCTGTCTACAAGAGACCCACCTCAAACTTAGGGATACCTACAGACTGAAAGTGAAGGGTTGGGGTATTTCACACAACTGGAGACCAAAAAAAGAAAAAAAAAGCAGGAGTAGTAATACTTATATCACAAAAAATAGACTTTGAAATAAAGGCCGTGAAAGGAGACAAATAAGGACACTACATAATGATCGAAGGATCAATCCAAGAAGAAGATACAGCAATTATAAATATATATGCACCCAGCATAGGAGCACTGCAATATGTAAGGCAAATGCTAACAAATATAAAAGGGGAAATTATCAGTAACACAATAATAGTGGGAGACTTTCATGCCCCACTCACACCTATGGATAGATCAACTAAGCAGAAAAGGAGAAAGGAAACACAAACTTTAAATGATACAATGGACCAGTTAGACTTAATTGATATCTATAGGATATTTTACCCTAAAACAATGAATTTCACCTTTTTTCTCAAGTGCACATGAAAACTTCTCCAGGACAGATCTGGGCCATGAATCTAGCCTTGGTAAATTTTTTAAAAACTGAAATAATCTCAAACATTGTTTGCTGACCACAATGTGGTAAGACTACATGTTAACTACAAGAAAAAACCTGTGAAAAATACAAGCATATGGAGGTTAAACAACATGCTTCTGAATAACAAACAAATCACAGAAGAAATTTTTAAAAAAATCAAAATATGCTTAGAAACAAATGAAAATGAAAACACAACAACCCAAAACCTATGGGATTCAGTAAAAGCAGTGCTAACAGCACTACAGACTTGCCTCAAGGAACAGGAGTGAAATCAAACGAATAACCTAACTCTACACCTAAAGCAATAGGAAACGAAGAAATGAAGAACCCCAGGGTTTGGAGAAGGAAAGAAACCACATATTAGAGCAGAAATAAATGCCAAAAATAAAAGAGACCATAGCAAAGATCAAAAAAGCTAAAAGCTGGTTCTTTGAGAAGATAAAACAAAATTGACAGCCATTAGCCAGACTCATCAAAAAACAAATGGAGAAAAATCAAATGAACAAAATTAGAAAGGAAATATTGTTGTGGAGAAATCACGACAACACAGAAATATGAAGGATCATAAGAGACTACTATCAGCAACTATATGCCAATAAAATGGACAACTTGGAAGAAATGGACAAATTCTTAGAAAAGTGTAACTTTCAAACTGAGCCAGGAAGTAATAGAAAATCTTAACAGACCCATCACAAGCACAGAAATCGAAACCATACTCAGAATTCATCCAACAAAAAGCCCAGGACTAGATGACTCCAACTCTTCCAGTAAATTGCAGAGGAAGGTAAACTTTCAAACTCATTCTATGAGGCCACAATCACCCTAATACCCAAACCAGACAAAGATGCCACATAAAAAGAAAACTACAGATCAATATCACTGATTAACATGGCGCAAAAATCCTTAACAAAATCTTAGCAAACAAAATTCAACAACATATTAATAATAAAGATCATACATCATGACCAAGTGGGCTTTATCCCAGGGATGCAAGAATTCCTCAATATTCACAAATCAACCCATGTGATACACCACATTAACAAATTGAATGATAAAAACCATATGATTATCTCAATAGATGCAGAGATAGCCTTTGAAAAAATTCAACATTCATTTACGATAAAAACCCTCCAGAAAGAAGGCATAGAAAAAACATACCTCAACATAATAAAAGCCATATATGATAAACCCACATCAAACATTATCCTAAATGGTGATAAAATGAAAACATTTCCCATAAAGTCAGGAACAAGAAAAGGATGCCCACTATCACCACTGCTATTCAACATAGTTTTGGAAGTTTTAGCCACAGCAAAAAGAAGTAAAAGGAATCCAGATTGGAAAAGAAGTAAAACTCTCAATGTCTGCAGATGACATGATCCTCTACATAGAAAACCCTAAAGACTCCACCAGAAAATTACTAGAGCTAATCAATGAACACAGTAAAGTCATAGGATACAAAATTAACACACAGAAATCCCTTGCATTCCTATACACTAACAATGAGAAAACAGAAAGAGAAATTAAGGAAACAATTCCATTCACCACTACAACAAAATAATAAAATAATTAGGAATATATGTACCTAAATATACCTCATGAAAAGATGAGATTAAAGAAGTAAGTCAAACCCCCAAAATTACACCATCCCATAGCTTCTGCAATAATACTAAATGAACACCAATACACAAGTCCATCTAGTCAAAGCTATGGTTTTCCAGTAGTCATGTACAGACATGGGAGTTGGACTATAAAAAAGGCTGAACGCTAAAGAACTAATACTTTTGAACTGTAGTGTTGGAAAAGACTCTTCAGAGTCCCTTGGACTTCAGGGAGATCCAACCAGTCCATCCTAAAGATCAGTCCTGGGTGTTCATTGGAAGGACTGTTGGGGAAGCTGAAACTCCAGTACTTTGGCCACCTGGTGTGAAGAGCTGACTCATTTGAAAAGACTCTGATGCTGGGAAAGATTGAGGGCAGGAGAAGGGGATGACACAGGAAGAGATGGTTGGATGGCATCACCAACTCGATGGATATGGGTTTGGATAGACTCCGGGAGTTGATGATGGACAGGGAGGCCTGGTGTGCTGTGGTTCATGGGGTCACAAAGAGTCGGGCATGACTGAGCAACTGAACTGAACTGAATGCAAATGATACAGATTCAATTCTTGGGGCAGAAGAAAGGTAATCCATTTCAGCACTGTTGCCTAGAAAATTCCTTGGAAAAAGGAGCCTGGCAGGCTACAGTCCATGGAGTCACAAACACTTCAACATAACTATGACACACAGCGCTAAAGTGACTGAATTGCGGCAGCCTAATGTTAAAACAGGAGCGGCGCAAGAGCCACCAAGAGGAGCTACCCCACGTCCATGATAAGAAACACTGGCTGTGCTTTGCTGGAGCAGCCATGAAGAGAAACTAGATGTTTGAGGTAAGAGAAACCCATCAGAGGACAGACAGACTGAAACCATAATCACAGACAACTAGCCAATCTGATCACACACACCACAGCTTGTCTAACTCAATGAAATTAAGCCATGTCGTGTGGGGCCATCCAAGACGGCCAGGTCACGGTGCAGCGGTCTGACAGAACATGGTCTACCGGAGAAGGGAAAGGCAAACCACTTCAGTATTCTTGCCATGTGAACCCCATGAACAGTATGAAAGGGCAAAAAGATAGGACGCTGAAAGATGAACTCCCCAGGTCAGTAGGTATCCAATATGCTACTGGAGATCAGTGGACAAATAAATCCAGAAAGAGTGAAGGGATAGAACAAAAGCAAAAACAACACCCAGTTGTGAGTGTGAGCGGTGACAGAAGCAAGGTCCAATACTACAAAGAGCAATGTTGTGTAGGAACCTGAAATGTAAGGTCTATGAATAAAGGCAAATTTGAAGTGGTCAAACAAGAGATGGCAAGGGTGAAAGTCTACACTCTAGTAATCAGTGAACTAAGATGGACTGGAATGGGTGAATTTAACTCAGATGACCATTATATCTAGTTCTGTGGGCAGGAATCTCTTAGAAGAAATGGAGTAGCCATTATAGTCCACAAAAGATTCCAAAATGCAGTACTTGGATACAATCTCAAAGATGATAGAATGATCTCTGTTTGTTTCCAAGACAAAAACCATTCAATATCACCATAATCCAAGTCTATGCCCCAACCAGTAACACTGAAGAAGCTGAAGCTGAACAGTTCTATGTAGACCTACAAGACCTTTTAGGACTAACACCCAAAAAAGATCTCCTTTTTCATTATAGGGGAATGGAATGCAAAAGTAGGAAGTCAAGAAACACCTGCAGTAACAGGCAAGTTTGGCCTTAAGAGTACAGAATGAAGCAGGGCCAAGGCTAATAGAATTGTGCCAAGAGAACACACTCATCATAGCAAACACCCTCTTCCAACAACACAACAGAAGACTCTACATGGGGACATCACCTGATGGACAACACCAAAATCAGACTGACTGTATTCTTTGCAGCCAAAGATGGAGAAGCTCTATAAACTCAGCAAAAACAAGACTGGGAGCAGACTGTGGCTCAGATCATGAACTCCTTATTGCCAAATTCAGATTTAAATTGAAGAAAGTGGGGGAAACCACTAGACGATTCAGGTATGACCTAAATCAAATCCCTTATGATTATACAGTAGAAGTGAGAAATAGATTTGAGGGAATAGATATGATAGAGTGCCTGATGAACTATGAATGGAGATTCATGATTTGTACAGGAGACAGGGACAAGACCATCCCAAAAAGAAGAAATGCAAAAAGGCAAACGGGCTGTGTGAAGAGGCCTTACAATTAGCTGTGAAAACAAGGTAGGTGAAAAGCAAAGGAGAACAGGAAAGATATACCCATTTGAATGCAGAGTTCCAAAGAAAACCAAGGAGAGATAAGAAAGCCTTCCTCAGTGATCAATGCAAAGAAATAGAGGAAAACAATAGGATGGGAAAGACTAGAGATCTCTTGAAGAAAATTAGAGATACCAAGGGAACGTTTCATGCAAAGTTGGTCTCAATAAAGGACAGAAATGGTAAGGACCTAACAGAACCAGAAGATATTAAGACGTGGCAAGAATACACAAAAGAACTGTACTAAAAAGATCTTCATGACCCAGCTAGTCACGATGCTCTGATACTCACCTAAAGCCAGATATTCTGGAACGTGAAGTCAACTGGGCCTTAGGAAGCAGTACTACGAACGAAGATAGTGAATTACAGTTCAGCTATTTCAAACTCTAAAGATGACACTGTGAAAGTGCTGCACTCAATATTTCAGCAAATTTGGAAAACTCAGCAGTGGCCATAGGACTGGAAAAGGTCAGTTTTCATTCCTGTCCCAAAGAGAGACAATGTCAAAGAATGCTCAAACTACCACACAATAGCACTCATCTCACCTGCGAGTAAAGTAATGCTCAAAATCATCCAAGCCAGGCTTCAGCAATAAATGAACCGTGAACTTCCAGATGTTCAAGCTGGTTTTAGGAAAGGCAGAGGAACCAGAGAAAATTGCCAATATCCAATGGATCACTGAAAAAGCAAGAGTTCCAGAAAAAAACATTTATGTCTGGTTTACTGATTATTCAAAAGCCGTTGACTGTGTGGATCACAATAAAATTGTGGAATAAATAACTTACCTGAAAACTCCAATAAGTTTTCGACAATAAAACTGAGGAAAATTCTGAAAGAGATGGGAATACCAGACCACTTGACCTTCGTCTTGACAAACTTGCAAGCAGGTCAGGAAGCAACAGTTAGAAGTAAACATGGAACAACAGACTGGTTCCAAATAGGAAAAGGAGTACATCAAGTCTGAATACTGTCACCCTTCTTAATTAAATTATATGCAGAGTACATCATGAGAAATGCTGGGCTGGATGAAGCACAAGCTGGAATCAATATTGCTGGGAGAAATATCAATAACCTCAGATATGCAGATGACACCACCCTTATGGCAGAAAGTGAAGAACTAAAGAGCCCTCTCGATGAAAGTGAAAGAGGAGAGTGAAAATGTTGGCTTATAGCTCAACATTCAGAAAACTAAGACCATGGCATCTGGTCCTATGACTTCATGGCAGATAGATGCCAAAACAGTGGAAACTGTGGCTGACTTTATTTTGGGGGGGCTCCAAAATCACTGCAGATGGTGACTGCAGCCATAAAATTAAAAAATTCTTACTCCTTGGAAGGAAAGTTATGACCAACCGAGACAGCATATTAAAAAGCAGAGACTTTAGTTTGTCAACATAGGTTTGTCTGGTCAAGGCTATGGTTTTTCCCATAGTCACGTGTGGATATGAAAGTTGGACTATAAAGAAGGCTGAGCACCAAAGAATTGATGCTTTTGAACTGTGGTGCTGGAGAAGACTCTTGAGAGTTTCTTGGACTGCAAGAAGATCCAACTAGCCCATCCTAAAGGAGATCAGTCCTGGGTGTTTATTGGAAGGAATGATGTTGAAGTGAAACTCCAATATTTTGGCCACCTGATGCGAAGAGCTGATTCATTTTAAAAGACACTGATGTTGGGAAAGATTGAAGGTAGGAGAAGTGGATGACAGATGAGATGGTTTGATGGCATCATTGACTCAATGGACACAGGCTTGGGTAGACTCCAGCATTTGGTGATGGAGGTGCTCTGGTGTGCTCTGGTTCATGCAGTCTCGAAGAGTCAGACTCGACTGAGAGACTGAACTGAACTGAAAATGTTAAAACCTGTAGCAGGTAAGTTTGCTTCTTATGGATGAACAAAGAAACTGGTTTCTTCAGACTAACACAGCCAAGAGATTTGTGGTGGCCAGCTGGAAGGGAGGTATGGGAACAAAGGACTATAAGTTTGGGGTTAGCAGATAGAAACTATTGTATACAGGATGGATAAATTACAAAGTCCTACTGCACTGACAGAGAACATATTTAATATCCTGTGAAAAAGCATAATGGAAAAATTACAAGAATGCCTTTTATGTGTATATATACATATATATATATGACTGGATTACTATGCTGTACAGCAGAAATGGACACATTACAAAAAGTGAGAATCGCTCCATTGTATCCAACTCTTTACAACCCCATGGACTCCATGGACCATATGGACCCCATGGACCATGGACCTGCCAGTCTCCTCTGTCCATGGTATTCTCCAGGCAAAATTACTGGAGCAGGTAGCCAATCTCTTCTCCAGAGGACCTTTCCAGTCCAGGGATTGAACCATGGTCTCCCACACTGCAGGCCAAGTCTTTACCACCTGATACTTCAATTAAAAAAATAGTAATTTTTTAAAAAGTGGCTTCTCATGCCCTACCTCTGATGAAGATTCTATGAAGAGTATGAAACAATTTAGAGGGGCGGTCCTAAGATGGTGGAGGAAGAGGAAGTGGAGGCCACTTTCTCCCACACAAATTCTTCGAAAGAACATTTGAATGCTGAGCAAATTCCACAAAACAACTTCTGAATACTGACAGAGGACATCAGGCACCCAGAAAGGCAGCCCATTGTCTTCAAAAGGAGGTAGGACAAAAATACAGAAGATAAAAAGAGAGAAACAAGAGGCAGGGATGGAGATCCATCCCAGGAAGGGATTCTTAAAAAAGAGAAGTTTCCAAACACCAGGAAATCCTCTCATCGGTGGGTCTGTGAGGAGTCTTAGAATCTCAGAGAGCAACATAACCGGGAGGGAAAATAAATTAATAATTAAAACCCACAGATTACATGCCTAAAGGCAATTCCCAGTGCTCCCAGCCACCACCAGCAAGCGGGGGCTGAACAGGGAGGCAGGGACTGCATTGCTTAGGGTAAGGACCTGGTCCAAAAGCCCTGAGTGCTGTCTGAGGGAACTAACCTAAGACAGCAACACAGACTGTGGGATAGTCAGAGACAGAAGGGGGTGGGAAAGAAAGAGAGAACTATCCTATGAAAAGCCCAACCTAAGACACTGCCAGGCCTGCTCACAGAACAAAAGACTGAGCAAATACCACAGGAGAGCTAGTAGGCTGTGGACAAGCCTATCCACAGCCAGAGACAAGCTGGCGGGGGGCAGCCAGAGACAGAAAGGGGCAAACTTGGCCCCAGACAGGCATCCTCTACCAAACTGCAAGCAGGCTTAATTGCTAACCAAGGCTTCTTGGGATTTTGGACGGTTGACATCCGCCAGGAGGGTTGCAGCCAGAGATCAGCTCCCTAGAAGAAACACACGGCACCCCTGAGAAGGCACGCCTGTTGTACACCTAGAAAACCTAGCAGCTGGGATGTGGGAGGCATTAAGATGCACCCCCAACTTGGGATGACTGCGCTCACCAAGCACCTGGTCACCTGAGCTGCTCAAACCTGGGAAGGGCACAAAACGCAGGCCCAACTGAGTCTGCACCTTTGTGGAGTACCCCAGAACCTGAACGGCTTAGACCTGGGAGGTACACCCAACCCAGGACCTGCATCAGACAGTTCCCAGCAGAGTGACCTAGAGCCTGAGCAGTGTAGACTATGAAAGCATACATGCCGTGAGCAGGAGCAAACCCAGTGCAGCTGAAACACTGTGAGCACTCCCTACACACGCCAGTGATATTTGCTTCAGTGTTCCTCCTGCCCCACAGCATGACTGAACAAGTGAGCCTAAAAAAAGTGACCACCATCGCCCCCTTGTGTCAGGGCAGCAATTAGGCACTGAAGAAACCAGCAAACAGAAGCACCTAAAATAGAGGGAACCGAAGGCAATGGCACCTCACTCCAGTACTCTTGCCTGGAAAATCCCACGGACAGAGGAGCATGGTGGGCTGCAGTCCATCAGGTTGTGAAGAGTCGGACTCGACTGAGTGACTTTACTTTCACTTTTCACTTTCATGAATTGGAGAAGGAAATGGCAATCCACTCCAGTGTTCTTGTCTGGAGAATCCCAGGGACGGGGGGCCTGGTGGGCTGCTGTCTATGAGGTCTCACAGAGTCAGACACGACTGAAGCGAGTTAGCAGCAGCAGCAGCAGCTTTGAAAGTGACAGGTGCAACAGATTAAAACCCTGTATTTAGCACCAACTACAAGGGAAGGGGCCTATTGATCTTGAGAAGTATAAGCCAGATCAAGGAACTATCTGAAAATGAACTGACCCTACTCTGTCAGCAACAGCTCCAGAGAAATTCCTATTTTTACTATTATCATTTTTTTAATTAAAAAAAATTTAAGTCCTCTATTACTCCTTTAATTTTCATTTTTATAACCTATTACCTTGGGGAAAAAAAGACCATATTTTTAAAGTAAATTTCATATATCTATTTTATAATTTTTGTGACTTTGTTTCTTTAATATTGTATTTTTGAGTCTAACTTCTAGATTTTTAATCTTTGCTTTTTGGTATTTGCTATCAATTTTTACCTTTAAGAACCCAGTCTTCAGTACCCATTTTTACTTGGGAGCGATATTACTGACTTGACTGCTCTCTCCTCCTTTGGACTCTTCTTTCTCTCCACCAGGTCACCTCTATCTCCTCCCTCCCCCTTTTCTTCTCTACAGAACTCTGAATCACCAGTGTGTTTCGGACTGTGGAGAACACTTAGGGAACTGTTACTGGCTGGATCTCTCTCTCTCCTTTTGATTCCCTGCTTTATCCTCCAGGTCACCTCTGTCTCATTCCTCCCTCTTTTGTTCTCTGTATTACTCCGTGAACATCTGAGCGGTCCAGACTGTGGATAGTACATAGGGAAGTGATGACTGGCAAACTTGCTGTCTCCTCTTTTGATTCCCCTACTTCGCCTCCTGGTCACCTCTACCTCCCTCCTCCCTCTTCTTTCTCCATGTAACTCTGTGAACCTCTCTGGGTGTCCCTCACTGCAGATAAACTTTTCCTAGATGTTTTATCATCAGTGCAGTATAGATGAAGATAAAGGCTTGAGGCTATACTGTAAGAAAAGTCTAAAAATCAGAGACAGGAGGCTTAACTCCAAATCCTGAGAACACCAGAGAACTTCTAACTCCAGCAAATATTAATCAACAAGAGCTCATCCAAAAGCCTTCATACCTAACTGAAACCAAGCACCACCCAAGAGCCAACAAGTTCCAGAGAAAGACATACCATGCAAAATCTCCAGCAACACAGGAAAATACCCCAGAGCTTCAATAGAGGCTGCCCTAAGTCACACCAAACCTACTGACATCTCAAAACTCTCTACTGGACACTTCATTACAATCCAGAGAGAAGAAATCCAGTTCCACCTACAAGAACACTCACACAAGCTTCCCTAATCAAGAAACCTTGACTAACCACCCATTCAACCCCACCCACAGCAAGGAACTTCCACAATAAAGAGGAACCACAAACTGCCACCGTACATAAAGGCCATGCCAAACACAGGAATACAGACAAGATGAAAACGCTGAGAAATACTGAGCAGGTAAAGGAACAGGATAAATGCCCATCCACACCTATGGATAGATCAACAGGCAACTGACAAGAAAACACAAACTTTAAATGATATTGTCACTCTGCTTATTTAATTTATATGCAGAGTACATCATGAGAAACTCTGGCCTGGAAGAAGCACAAGCTGGAATCAAGATAGCCGGGAGAAATATCAATAACCTCAGATATGCAGATGACACCACCCTTATGGCAGAAAGTGAAGAGGAACTACAAAGCCTTTTGATGAAAGTGAAAGAGGAGAGTGAAAAAGTTGGCTTAAAGCTCAATATTCAGAAAACGAAGATCATGGCATCCGGCCCGACTTCATGGGAAATAGTTGGGAAAACAGTGGAAACAGTGGCAGACTTTATTTCTTGGGATCCAAAATCACTGTAGACGGTGACTGCAGCCATGAAATTAAAAGATCCTTACTTCTTGGAAGGAAAGTTATGACCAACCTAGACAGCATATTAAAAAGCAGAGACATTACTTTGTCACCAAAGGTCCATCTAGTCAAGATTATGATTTTTCCAGTAGTCACGTATGGATGTGAGAGTTGGACTATAAAGAAAGCTCAGGATCGAAGAATTGATGCTTTTGGAGTGTGGTGTTGGAGAAGACACTTGAGATTCCCTTGGACTGCAAGGAGATCCAACCAGTCCTTTCTGAAGGAGATCAGCCCTGGGATTTCTTTGTAAGGAATGATGCTGAAGCTGAAACTCCAGTACTTTGGCCACATCATGTGAAGAGGTGACTCATTGGAAAAGACTCTGATGCTCGGAGGGATTGGGGGCAGGAGAAGAAGGGGACGACAGAGGATGAGATGGCTGGATGGATCCCTGACTCAATGGACAAGAGTCTGAGTGAACTCTGGGAGTTGGTGCTGGACAGGGAGGCCTGGGGTGCTGCGATTCATGGGGTCACAAAGAGTCGGACATGACTGAGCGACTGAACTGAACTGAACATCTATCCTACTCAAACTCTTCCAGAAAATTGAAAAGGAAGGTAAACTTCGAAACTCATTCTATGTAGCCACCATCACCCTAATACCAAAACCAGACAAAGATGCCACAAAATAAGAAAACTATAGGTTAATATCATTGATGAACATAAATGAAAAAATCCTTAACAAAATTCCAGTGAAAAGAATCCAGCAACATATTGAAAAGATCATACATCATGACTAAATGGGCTTTATCCCAAGGATGCAAGGATTCTTCCAATATCCACAAATCAATCAACATAATACACATTAAAAAGTTCAAAGATAGCTTTTTAATCATATGATTATCTTTAATCATAAACATATGATTATCTCAATAGATGCAGAGAAAGCCTTTCACAAAATTCAACATCCGATTAAAAAAAAAAAAAAAAAAAAAAACAAAAAAAACTCCTCCAGAAAGCACGAACAGAAGGAACATGGCTCAATATAATAAAAGGTATACATGACAAACCCACAGCAAACATCCTCAATGGTGAAAATCTCATAGTATTTCCCCTGAAGTCAGTAACAAGACACGGATGCCCACTCTCAACTATTCAACATAGTTTTGGAAGTCTTGGCCACAGCAGTCAGAACACAAAAATAAACAAAATCAATCCAGATTGGAAAAGAAGTAAACCTCTGTTTGCAGATGACATGATACTCTATACACAGAAAATCCTAAAGACTCCACCAGAAAATTACTAGAGCTAATCACCGAATATAGTAAAGTTGCAGGCTATAAAATTAACACAGAGAAATCCCCTACATTCCTATACAGTAACAATAAGAAAACAGAGAAATTAAGGAAAGAATTTCATTCACTATAACAACAAAAAAAAAAAGAATAAAATACTTAGGAATACATCTATCTAAAGAAACAGGACTCATATATAGAAAAGTATAAAATACTGATATAAGAAATCAAAGAGTACACAAATAGATAGAGAAATAAACCATGTTCATGGATTCAAGAATCAATATAGTGAAAATGAGTATACTACTCTAAGCAATCTATAGATTCAATGCAATCCCTATCAAGCTACCAACAGTATTTTTCACAGAACTAGAACAAATAGTTTCACAATGTATGGAAATACAAAAATCTCCAATAGGCAAAGCAATCTTCAGAAAGAAGAATGGAACTGGAGGAGTCACCCTGCCTGATTCCAGGCTCTGCTACAAAGCTACAGTTATCCATACAGTGTAGTACTGGCACAGAGACAGAAATATAGATGAATGAAACAAAATAGAAAACCCAGAGATAAACCCACATACCTATGGACACCTTATCTTTCACAAAGGAGGCAAGAATATGCAATGGAGAAAAGACAATCTCTTGAACAAGTGGTACTGGGTAAACTGGTCAACCACTTGTAAAAGGATGAAACTAGAACACTTTCTTAACAGCAACAACAAAAATAAACTCAAATGGATTAAAGATCTAAACATAAGACCAAAAACTATAAAACTCCTGAGGAAAACATAGGCAAACACTCTCCAACACAAACCACAATAGGATCCTCTATGACCTACCTCCCAGAATACTGGAAATAAAAGCAAAAATAAACTAATGGGGCCTAATTAAAATGAAAAGCTTCCTCACAACAAAGGAAACTATAAGCAAGGTGAAAAGACAGCCTTCAGAATGGGAGAAAATAATAGCAACTGAAGCAACGGACAAAGAATTAATCTCAAAAACATACAAGCAACTCCTGCAGCTCAATTCCAGAAAAATAAACGACCCACTCAAAAAGAGGGCCAAAGAACTAGAGAGACATTTCTCCAAAGAAGACATACAGATGGCTAACAAACACATGAAAAGATGCTCAAATCACTCATTATCAGAGAAATGCAAATCAAAACCTCAATGAGGTACCATCTCATGCCAATCAGAATGGCTGCGATCCAAAAGCCCACAAACAATAAATGCTGGAGAGGATATGGAGAAAAGGGAACCCTCTTACACTGTTC
This sequence comes from Oryx dammah, assembly GCF_014754425.2. NCBI lineage: Eukaryota > Metazoa > Chordata > Mammalia > Artiodactyla > Bovidae > Oryx > Oryx dammah. The sequence continues at coordinate 181,653 of NW_024080426.1, forward strand.
GTGGGAATGCAAACTAATACAGCCACCATGGAGAACAGTGTGGAGAGTCCTTAAAAAACTGGAAATAGAACTACAATACAACCCACTGCTGGGCATACATATCGAAGAAATCAGAATTGAAAGAGACACCTGTACCCAAATGTTCATAGCAGCACTATTTACAATAGCCAGGACATGGAAGCAACCTAGATGACCATCAGCAGAAAAATGGATAAGAAACCTGTGGTACATATATACACTACGGAGTATTACTCAGCCATTAAAAAATATATTTGAATCAGTTCTAATAAGGTGATGAAACTGGAGCCTATTATACACAGTGAAGTAAGCCAGAAAGAAAAATACCAATACGGTATACTGCAGGGAGATCCAAACAGTCCATTCTGAAGGAGATCAACTCTGGGATTTCTTTGGAAGGAATGATGCTAAAGCTGAAACTCCAGTACTTTGGCCACCTCATGCGAAGAGTTGGCTCATTGGAAAAGACTTTGATGCTGGGAGGGACTGGGGGCAGGAGAAGAAGGGGACGACAGAGGATGAGATGGCTGGATGGCACCAACGTCTCGATGGACGCGAGTCTAAGTGAACTCTGGGAGTTGGTGATGGACTGGAAATTCTGGCATGGTGCGATTCATGCAGTCGCAAAGAGTCGGACACAACTGAGCGACTGAACTGAAACGAACTGAACTGAAGTTATATATATGGAATTTAGAAAGATGGTAACGATAACCCTGTATGCAAGACAGCAAAAGAAACACAGATGTAGGCAGAGCGGTTTGGTCGTTCGTTGGAAGGAGTTCGTCCCGTTTCAGCTACTGCGGCTCTTTGGGCAGCAGCAGTGGCGGCGCGGTGGTCGGAGAAGTGGCCTAAAACTTCGGCATTAGGTAAAAGAAAATGGCCCGAACCAAGCAGACTGCTCGTAAGTCAACGGGTGGGAAAGCGCCCCGCAAGCAGCTGGCCACCAAAGCGGCCAGGAAAAGCGCCCCCTCTACCGGCGGGGTGAAAAAACCTCATCGCTACAGGCCCGGGACTGTTGCGCTTCGAGAAATCCGTCGTTACCAGAAATCCACCGAGCTTCTGATCCGGAAACTACCTTTCCAGAGGTTGGTGAGGGAGATCGCCCAGGATTTCAAAACCGACTTGAGGTTCCAGAGTGCCGCCATCGGCGCACTGCACGAGCGAAGCGTACCTGGTGGGTTTGTTTGAAGATACTAATCTGTGTGCCATCCACGCTAAGAGAGTCACCATCATGCCCAAAGACATCCAGTTGGCTCGCCGGATACGGGGATAGAGAGCTTAAGTGAAGGCAGTTTTTATGGTGTTTTGTAGTAAATTCTGTAAAATACTTCGGTTTAATTTGTGACTTTTTTGTAAGAAATTATGTTGCATTTGTACTTTAAGTCATTCCATCTTTCACTCAGGATGAATGCGAAAAGTGACTGTTCACAGACCTCAGTGATGTGAGCACTGTTGCTCAGGAGTGACAAGTTGCTAATATGCAGAAGGGATGGGTGATATTTCTTGCTTCTCATGATGCATGTTTCTGTATGTTAATGACTCGTTGGGTAGCTATTAAGGTACTAGAATTGATAAATGTGTACAGGGTCCTTTTGCAATAAAACTGGTTATGACTCGATCCAAGTGTTTAACAATTGGGGCTGTTAAGTCTAACCATACATCACTGTGATAGAATGTGGGCTTTTTCAAGGGTGAAGATACCAGTCTTAACCACAGTGTAACTTAGTTTCCTTAAAAAAAAAAAAGTAAACCTGGCAGCTATAGAATACACTATGTGCATTTATAATAGCTATTTTATATATTGTAGTGTCAACATTTTTAAATTAAATGTTTTACATTAACATGTGGTGGGGAGTGTTGTCTTTAAGGTGTGTAATTTAGAGTTCGATTGGTTTTCTCCTGAGTAGACTGCGTAGTAAAATGCTCTTCGCGTTATACCTTGCATAAGTCCTCTTTCTACCACGTTAAAACTAACCTAGCTGATAATGCAAACACTAACAGGGAGGGGGATTTATTTATAAGGGCTCTAGACTATAATACAAGTTACTCATACCAGCATCATCTGTTACTAACATAGTAGTTAGTGCAGCTTTTGTGTTGTGATTGGTCTCATAACTAGGTTGAACTTTTCTCTACCAAGGAGGAACAATACCGAACTTTTTTTCCTTGTGGGGTTTGTATTATAATAACTGTTAGGGTAAACTTGATGTTGGGGAGGGACACAGCTTCAGCTTATTGAACCTCTGCCAGTTAAAATGGTGTTCATGTGGCATAGGTTCTGGGAAAATCACTTCATAGAGATGGCTTTCCAAGTGGTTTTAAAATTTTTCCTTCTATTGAAGTTTTTAGGTCAATTATGTATGTTGACTAAATTTACAAACAAACTTGTTTATTCAAAAAAAAAAAAAAAAAAGAAACACAGATGTATCGAACAGTCTTTTGGACTCTGGGGGAGAGGGCGAGGGTGGGATGACTTGGAATAACGGTACTGAAACACGTATAGTATCATATGTAAAGTAGACTGCCAGTCCAGGTGGTTTGCATGAGACAGGGTGCTTCGGGCTGGTGCCCTGGGATGACTCAGAGGGATGGGATGGGGAGGGAGGTGGGAGGGGGGTTCAGGATGGGGAACACATGTACCTCTGTGGTGCATTCACTTCAATGTATTTTAAAACCACTACAATACTGTAAAGTAATTAGCCTCCAATTAAAATAAGTAAATTTATATATAAAAAAAGAAATTAAAAACAAAACAAAACAAAAAAAGAAATGATTTACAGTATTACATAAATGTAGTTCGTAAAGCAGCAGCACGGCTTGGGAGGATTAACTCCAATTTGAAAGAAGTTGTAACTAAAACATTATTAAATGGCAAAGCAGTCTACAGAAGGAGTTTGTGAAAGGAAGAATCAATGCAGGAAATGCCATTGTTAAGAAACTGCCACAGCCACTCTTAACTTTCAGCAAACATAATGCTATCAAGGGAAGATCTGCCTGCAGAGACCACAACTCACTTAAGACTAAAGATGATGGTTAGCATTTTTTTCCTGTAGGAATAAAACATTCAAACATCAAGACAGGGACTTCCCTGGTGGTCCAGACTGCACATTTCCAATGGAGAAGAAAAAGGTTTGATCACTCGTAAGGTGGAGAAGGCGATGGCACCCCACTCCAGTACTCTTGCCTGGAAAAGCTCATGGATGGAGGAGCCTAGTGGGCTGCAGTCCATGAGGTTGCTTGGAGTTGGGCACGACTGAGCGACTTCACTTTCACTTTTCACTTTCATGCATTGGAGAGAAAATGGCAACCCACTCCAGTGTCCTTGCCTGGAAAATCCCAGGGACAGGGGAGCCTGGTGGGCTGTCATCTATGGGGTTGCACAGAGTTGGACACGACTGAAGCGACTTAGCAGCAGCCGCAGCAAGGAAGCTAGATCCCACATGCTACATGGTATGGCCAAAATAAAAACAAAACCGTATTTTTTCGACATACAATGCTGTTACTGCACACTATATAACTTTTTATGTAACAGAATACCAAAAATTCATGTGACTCACTTTACTGTGAAACTTGTTTGACTGCAGTGGTTAAAACTAAACCTGCAATATCTCTGAGGTAGCCTTATAACCTACTAAGTTCACTACTGTTGAGGAATGTAATCATAAAATTAAAAAACATAATTAAAAGTTAAAAAGTAGAATCTCTAGCTTTGATTTTAAATTTCTTAATGTTACAGAAAACCTAGAATAGATTCATTACATATATACATATAGCTACCATATATGAAGTAGTGGAAATCCATATCTTCTCTGTTAGTCACAGTACTTTTTTTATGAAGTACAATTACAGTTACAGACTTCTCATAAAAAAAGAAAGGACAAGATCAGTTATGTTAGGAAAATTTTAAGTTCTTTTTTTTTCTGTAATTCTCTCATAGTAAAGAACAAAAGGTAAATTATTTTAAACATAAAATCCCAACGTGTCTGAAATGCTGAATTCAGTGTCATGTTAAGGTATGCTATGCAAATAAATTTCAATGTACATGCAGTTTTTAAGAAGAAATAAAAATGACAGGAAACAAAAACAACAGAGGACAAAGTCTTCTTAAATCAAACTCTATTTGTGAATTCAGCAAAATAATTTCTATAAAACAAAACAGCAAAATATTTAAATAGTATAAGATGGGCTGTATTTGTTTGCAGGTATATTTGGTTTTTAGACAGGCTCCAAAATATTACACACATTTAAAAGTTACCAATTTTTTAAATATAGTATTACTCCCAAGTTTCCTGAAATCCTGAAACAAATGCTTATTCTAAAATAGTACTTCAGAATGATAATAACTAACCATAAATTTATGTTTTAATTAAACCCCAGCAGAGTAAGTTTTAGAATGGAAAAGAACCTGGGACAATTTTGCTACCAAGTAAAATTCTGACTGACTAGACTATCAGCCAGGTATCTTGGTGCAATGGTATTTCAAAATACTATGGGACTCTGATGATGTCTACCTTCACTGGCTTCCAGCTGAAGCAAAATTTTAGAGCCTTCCATCTACTAAACTATTAAAAAAAAAACCAAGGACATCAAGTACAGTCTCCTCTTATGTGCTCCACACTGTGGCACAGCAAAATTTTGCATATTTAATATTTTAATATTTAATATTTCTATTATCCATACTTTCACATTTCTGTGTCCCATCAAGAGACTCAACTATCAAATATTAAATATGAGGAACATACATATAACCAAAAACTGCTTATTTGTCACATATCTCATTTTATATTTATTCCTGGTATAAGAAATAAAAGCTCTCAGCAACATATCTGTCACTCTGAGGAAACTGCTATCATTCATGTAACTTTGTTCTCACTGGCTATACAAACTTAGTGTGTGTTCTCGCTGGCTACACCAACATAGTGTGAAGCCAAGCTAATACAATACAGCATTACTATAGGTTTAAAGTGATCATGTACTACCAGAATAAAAAGGTAATGAAAAATATGCATAAACAGTGTTATTACACACCAATTTTCAACATCACCATGTTATTCAAAGCCTTACAATGGCTCCAGTAACCAAGAGTTAGTAAGCAGCTACTGGTGTTGACTGATACGAATGGCCTCTTTCAATGTTAACTTTCTTCTCCCCATCTTTTGTTTTTCATAAAGGTGTTGATCCAATTGCCATGAAGCTGACAATACTGGTTACCAGGTGCAGCAGACATAACAAAAAGAAACCCAAAAACCAACTTTTTTTGTAGATTTCTCATAGTCACCAAAAGGTTTTTGTTGCTTAAGAATTAACCGTCAAACAATACATTATATACAACTTTCCCATTTACATATCGGTATCACTCATTTATTACAAAACACTATACACTCTACTGCAGGTGGCTCACCTGTTAACACCAAACTTCTGCAAATGAGACAATGAATAAACTCTCCGCTCCATGTTAAACAACTTCTTTATTTTGTTAAACACTAGCCCAGTATATAAAAGTTTGGAACCAGTTAATTATGGACATTTCACTGATCCTTTATTTCAGATGAGGATACTTCTTCATTGCCTTCACAGTTTTCCTCTTGCTGCTGGGCAGTTTTCTGATGGTTGTTCAAGTGATGTACTGCTGGTCCTGTATATGGCTGTCCATGTATGTGATTATTCTGAGAACGTGAAACAGATTCACATGTCAAACTTTTCAAATGAAAATTAAAAACTCACACAGTAAAGTATGTCTAAAGGCTTCCCTAGTGGCTTAGTGATAAGCCTGCAATGCAGCACAAACAATGGATGAGGGTTTGATTCCTGGGTCAAGAAGGTCTCCTGGAGAAGGAAATGACAATCCATTCCAGTACTCTTGCCTGGAAAATCCCATAGAGGAGGCTGAAAAACTACAGTCCAGCGTGTTTTAAAACAATTGGCCAAGACTAAGCAAACTGAGCCTACCAAGTCTAAAAGCAGCAATGAGTCCATTTTCCTTGGGGTGGTCCTCAGCACCCTGTGATTTTAACAAGGACCTTTAGATGACTTAAAGAACATTAAAGACCACTGCCTAAATAGCTGAATTAGTCACATTTATAGTTTATAATTCAGAACAACTTTTCTAGAAACTTGCTTACCCAATTCTTGTTTACAAATGAAAGTTTCTTCAAATAAAATTTTTATCAGTTATTCTGCTTCCTGCAATGAACTATCTATTAAAATGAGTCAAATGTTAACAGGAGGAAGGAAATTTATTTAATATGATGCTTTCTTCATGAAGCTACAGTGGTTTCTATGATTACTTGTGTGTATGTTTTTTGTTGCTTTTGTGTGTGTGTGTTCCTCTCTGATTCCTACAGAATTTGGCTACAGCACATACATCAAGCTCATTAGTCTATAGTTTCAAGAATCTTAACAACTAGGATCGCAGCCATTTTCAGACTTCTTGTAGTCTTTCCACTCATGATGTTTCAGAGAAGATACATTTAAGGGTTCAAAATTGTCAATATTATTATAATCTTTTTTGAACTTGGAAGACATTTACATTTATTTTTACTTTTCCAAATCAGCAATCACATTTATCAGACTGGCCTGTACTGTCCATCGGGAAACATAGCACTATTGAATACTTTTTCCAGTGGAGAATATTGACTATTTCATCCAATGAAGAACATAAGAAACTTTTAATCTCTAGCCCTGGTGGTTCTTTGAGAATGAACTATGGACTAAAATGTGCTGGGTTAGCTGGATGTTATTTGACTAGTACTGTGATCATACTCCCAGGTCCTTCCTGTTCAGTGGAGAGTAATTTGACAGAATTGAGGCTTAAACCCAGACTATCGTTTAAAAGTCATCCCTATTGCAACTAAACATTGCACTAAAGTGACCAAGAACACTTTTATATTGCTTATTTTCATGTTAATGTGAAATATACATCTTGATTAAGTGCAGTTTTCGGTACAAGAGAGGTGCCTAGTGGACCAAGAAAATACTGTAAGAGTGGTCAAAATATGCTGTAATGTCATTCCACTCCATCTACTCTTCTGATCATCTTGTCAAAGTTATTCTAAATAGTTTATAGTCACAACTAAAAGCTACAAAATATTTAAGAAAAATAAGCAAATAATCACAAAAATCAGGGGGTTAAAATGAAGATAAACTCATGTTTACCTGTTGATAGTGAGATCCAGATGAATGAGGATATAATGGAGCATCTTCTGGTGGAGATGATTCATGCTCATCTGGGGCTTCTTGGTCATCTGGCTCCTATTATTAAGATGTTTAAAAAGATTAATAATGTGATCACAAAGCAACTTTAAATTCACTTTTAATCTTTTTAAAAAATTGAAATCCACAAAGCTCATGTTTTTAAAAATATTTTTTCATTTACAGCCAATAAAATAATTCAGAGAAAAAAATTTTGATTCACCTAAACATGTTTAGAACAATTTCACTGAAATTTCTCCAAACTAATATCAACAAAGGTATCAGGAAGTTCCCTTGATTACTTAAGAAAAATTAATCCTAGACATTAAAGACAATAAAACTGCATGACAATTTTTTTTATACAATAAACACCAGCCTATAAAGGAAAAAATTACTTTTCTTTCTTCCATTTCTATTTGCTGCCCATGGGTGACTTTTTTTACCTCCTCTGGACAGAGTTCACAAGCTTTTGCCAGTGTCATCCTAGCACTATGTGATCTCTCTAAGAAATAACCATTTGATGTTTCATTGCTCTGAACTGGAGGAGACCAATTATTATAAGTGTATTGTGGATTGCCAGTATATGGTCTTCTTTCAAGTTCATCTCCAAGCCATTCTACTGCCCAAGTCCACTTTCTTTTAAGATCTCCATTGCCCTTCAAGAGAAAATAAAATAATTACATAATAGAATACATAAAAAATTTAAATGTTAACTTAAAATGCTAATTCCAAATTTTCATGATTCTTTCCTTAGAAAGTATTCATTAATTATGATCTAGATCACAAAATTAAAAAAAAAAATTCTCACCTGTAATATCTGGTAAGCAACAGGACAATTGCTAAAGAGAGTCACCATACATTTTATACACTGGTATGCTCTTTTTTGATAGTGAGTCTTAGAGCGCTGGATAGTATCAAACAATCCATCTCGATCATCTGGGATTCCTTTAAGTGCATTATGAATTCTAAAAAAGAACCAGATAGATAAATTTATAGTGTCTCTTAGCTAACATTTTAAAGTCCACTGCTTATACATTCAATGTACTTATATATTCAATGTACTTAAAAGTCCCATTAGTAAAGTCAACTCACTGATGAGAAAATAAATACAGAAGTCGAACTACTGCATTTCAGATAGCATTTCAGAGTGTAGTCTAGTTTCCATGCAAGTGATACAATTCAGCAGTACAAAATTAACCTGAATTGTAATCACTGGAACACATATGGTGGGTCAAAACTATGTTATTAGTTTGGTGTAAAAATTATTGCTGCTTTATTTTATACTGTTGAATTTTGCTGTTTGATACTGGAATACATTTATAGATAAATGTGGCTATTATGTGTAAAAGAATGAAACTGGAACACCTGCTAATACCATACACAAAAATAATCTCAAAATTAAAGATCTAAATGTAAGACCAGAAACTATAAAACTCTTAAAAGGAAAATGCAGGTGGAACACTCTCTGGCATAAATCACAGCAAGATCCTCTATGACCCACCTCCCACAGTACTGGAAATAAAAACAAAAATAAACAAATGGGACACAATTAAAAGTTTTTGCAAAAGGAAGGAAACAACAAGGTGAAAAGGCAGCCTTTAGAATGGGAGAAAATAACAGCAAATGAAATCACTGACAAAGAATTAATCTCCAAAATATACAAGATCATAAAGCTCCGTATTAGAAAAACAAACAACCCAATCAAAAAATGGGCAGAAGAATGAAACAGACATCTCTCCAAAGGAGACAAACAGATGGCTAAACACATGAAAAGATGTTCAATGTCACTCATTATTAGAGAAATGCAAATCAAAACCACAGTGAGGTATTATCTCATGTCAGTCAGAATGGCTGCCACCAAAAACTCTTCAATGAATCCTGAAGAGGGTGTGGAAAAAGGAAACCAATCTTCTTACACTGCTGGTAGGAATGCAAACTAGTACAGCCATGATGGAGAAGTTGGAGATCCCCTAAAAAAGTGGGAATAGCACTGGCATATGACCCAGCAATTCCACTGGGTTCAGGCACACACCAAGGAAACTGGAGAAAGAGAAACAGGTACCCCAATGTTTATGGCAGCACTGTTTACAATAGCTAAGACTTGGAAGCAATCTAGATGTCCACTGGCAGAAAAATGTATGAGGATGTTGTAGTACACATACAGAGTGGACTATGATGTGGTTATAAAAAGAAACACATTTGAGTCAGTTTTCACGAGGTGGGTAAAACTGAAGCCTATTATACAGAGTGAAGTTAAGTCAGAAACAAACACCAATCTGTACATTAATGCATATATATGGGATTTAGAAAGCTGGTAATGATGATCTTATAGACAAGGCAGCAAAAGAGACACAGATGTAAAGAACAGACTTTTGGACTCTGTGGAAGAAGGGAAAGGTCAGATGATTTGACAGAGTAGCACTGAAACATGTATAATACCATATGGAAAACAGATGACCAGTGTGAGTTCAATACATGAAGCAAGGTACTCTGGGACAACCCAGAGGGATGAGGTAGAGAGGGAGTTGAGAGGGGGTTTCAGGATGGGGGGACACATGTGCCTTTGTGGCTAATTCATGTTAATGGATGGCAAAAATCATCATAATACTGTAATTAGCCTCCAATTAAATTTTAAAATAATTATATATGGTTATGTTACACATCCTTTTAAAAAAATGCCCTTTCTCACTTTGTTTTTTCCTAATGACTTACTAGCAGGGACTAGGAAATGATGTCAGACAAAAAGCAAATTCAGGCGATTTTCTTATTTGAGTTCCAAATGTGTCAAAATGGACCATAAAGCAGCAGAGAGAGCTCACATCATCAACAACACTTTTGGCCTAGGAAATGCTAATGATTGTACAGTGCAGTAGTGGTTCAAGACGTTCTGCAAAAGATATGAAAGCCTTGAAGATGAGGAGTCTAGGGGCTGGCCATTGGAAGTGGACAATGACCAAATGAGCACATCATTGAAGCTTACCCTCATACAACTAACTACATGTGAAGTTGCCAAAGAACTCAACTTGGCCATTCTATGGTCATTTGATATTTAAAACTGGAAAGGTGAAAAACCTCAATACATGGGTGTCTCAGAAGCTGACCAAAAATCAAAAAAAGCTGTCATTTTGAGGTGTCATATTCTCTTAATCTAAGCAACAACAACAAACCATTTCTCAATGAGATTTTGACATGAGACAAAAAGCGGGTTTTATATCACAACCAGCAATGACCAGGTCAGTGGCTGGACTGAGAGGAAGTTCCAAAGCTCTTCCTAAAGGCAAAACTGCACCAAAAACAGGTCATAGTCATTCGATGAGTTTGGGTAAACTCTGGGAGTTGGTGATGGACAGGGAGGCCTGGCGTGCTGTGATTCATGGGGTCGCAAAGAGTTGGACACGACTGAAAGACTGAACTGAACTATGTCATTCTAAGGTCATTTCACTTCTAAATTTTAGTTTTTCTTTCATAATTGAGATTCTATAGGTCACTTTGAGCATCAGTACACCGACATTTCAATACGAACACAATTCTTAGCACACATACCAAAAATGTAAAAAATCATTTACTTCTTAATCAAATTATACAAGGGAATTCCCAGCTTAAAATCTCGAGCCAAATTTTCCTTGACAGGATTATCAAGTACCAGTATCTTCAAATACAGACGCAGTATTACATCGTAAGTCCCACTAATTCACAATTTAATACTGTATACAACACAAACTCAAACTGTCAATCATTCACATTATATCAACAAAGTTATTAGAAAATCAGATTACAAGGAGCAAAGATGTTACAGAGTGCACAAAAATTTTTTTGTTCATTAGAATGACTAATAGCTGGCAATATGTACACATGCTTATTTCTAAAATCAAGTATAATCAATCCCTGTGAAGAGCAAAGTGAGGATAAGTTGGTGGAGTTTGGCAACTAATTCTGTGTCAGCATTTGTAGGCTCAATTTTACTTCAAAGAACATAGCAGAATTTTGGGAAACATTAGTTCCAAACATTACTCTTGACCCCAAATATAATAATGAAACTTCCAACAGGCAAGGATTATTGTTAGATAACTAAATATTACTTAGTGTAATGAATTTAAAACCATGTAATTCTAAATGATTATTTTTTTTACATTATTACCAGAATTTAAAAATTCATGAAAAGATTCTGTTAATTACTCTTTGTTAAAAAACAGTCAAAAGCATTAAGTGGAAGGAAAAAACTAGTAATAGGATAAAACTTTGTTTTTAAGATAAAATAACAACAATGAAATAAAACTATGATGGGGAAATATTTCATGCATTATGCTACTATGTATTTTTAAGAGATTCAAGAAGTAAAAATATATTTGGTTACTAACAATTTCAGTTTTTTTTTTAGAACCTACAAAAATATTATTTTGGTAGCAAAAAGTGTATCCACCTGTGAGCCTGCCAGGAATCCTCTATCAGTAAAATCTGTAGAAGTAGATCCAAATATGGCCGAAGTTCATAGGTGTATGAATATGCAACCTAAAAACAGATGGGACATACTGAATTTCTTACTTAAAAGACTAATCAAATTATAGGCATATGAATGTTTATTTTTCTTTAACCTGCCAGAGTAGTTCACTGAGGACTGTAGACGAGAACTGAGGATTCTCCCAGCAGCAAAAACGAAGTAATTTGATGGTTTCCTCTGAGTTACTGCAGTCTTCAATAATTTTCTTCACATAACTTGTTCTCACAAATAAAATGTCTGCCACATTCTGCTGAATTGGCATTATAGGCTGTGATATATTAGGGTCACCAAAAGGATTGGGAAGAGGGGGATTACCTAGAACAGATTTGTCATCAATGAACAGCCTATTAGATGCCTTTATAAAGCCGTAATACTAAATTTTTTAGTTAAAAAATGTGAATTAAGTGTTGTAAACAAAAATACTCAGAATGGTAGGGTATACTAAGCTGATAAGATACAAAAATATAAATGCTATAACTAAAGGAAAAAAAAAGTTAAAATTCTTACATTTCAAGCCTACTAATTTTATCAGAGCAGGTGGTGAATTTTGTAAAAGGTCTCAAACTCATAAAAAAGCTAGTTATAAATAAATATACTAAAGTAATAATCTGATTTGATTAATTTCAGAATTTTAGTTAAGTACTAGAGAAGCCTACCATTATTTTTAAACTATTATAAATAATGAGACATATTACTTTACCATTGATTGAAGACTGCATTCTCGATGAGACATTGCAACACCGGATCAGTTGAGACACTACTGAGTACAACTTGCCTAATTCAGCATACTGATATTTGATTGGAGGACCTGGTCCTTCATCTAAAGACACAAGCATAAAGGTAGCAGGTACACTCAATTTCAGAAGCTGTGTCTTTTCTGCCATACCTATTAAAAACGGAGAAGAATGTTTATCAAAAACAAAAATACTGAAAATAGCAACTGCTGCTTTAATAAATAAATATGTAATATGGCTGACTATAATTTTTATGACTAAAGTTCATCTCTTTTGATTAGATTGCAAAAATACATATAGAATGCAGATGGAACAGAAATTACATTGATTTACTTAAATTAAACTATCCTTACTATGATATAGTGACATGTCTCTGGTATTACAATAATACTCAACTAGAGAAAAGTACACTTCATAGGACCTAAAGTGACCAGAGAGACTGAATAGTATTTCTCATGACAATAAGGTTAGGATGACAAAGACAGAAATTGCTAAATGAGAAATAACATCTCTTTTGTAATCTATATTTTCCAATTCTATAAAAATCTTTTTTGGGGAAAAAGGCCTATTTCCTATTGCTTTTTCCCCTAATTTTTCCATTCAGTTTCTCTCCTAATTCAGGTTTGAATTACGTTTGAATCTCATTCAGGTTTGAAGGTAAAAAACAGTTCTCAAACTCAACTGTTTCTTCGTTCTTCAATCTTTTACCTGACAGTTTTCAAACTCAACTGTTCAACTGTTTCTTCGTTCTTCAATCTTTTACCTGGATTGTCTCACCTTCATTTTTTACTTCCTCTCACCTTCATGGTTTTTTCTTCTTGTTTTCTCCCCTTTCTATTTATTATTAATTGTGGATTCTTTTCCCCAACTAGGTTTAGAAGTTGGTTTTCTTCTTATTCTACACCATCTTCTAATACTACTTATTTTTTTTGTAACTAAATCTATAACTTTGCATACATAAAGATGATTCCAAATTTTGGATGTATGTATCTCAATGTTTACTGGACTTCTTCAGTAAGGTGTCCAACATGCCTTCATAATCTGTCAGCTCAGATAAGTTCCTCCATCTAGGTTTCCTCTCAGTAAATGGCAACAGTGTTTTCTTAGTTCCTAAAGACATACTTTGCACTTACATCTTTCCTCTGATCCATTCACTCAAATACATAATCACTAAGCTCTGCTGATGCTCTCATTAAAAACTCCTGAATATTCCAAGTGTATCTTTCCTATTGCCAATTCCATAATATAAGGGCAATAATGATTTCTAGCTACACATCATTATATTACAATCTCTAGTCTTGTACTATTACAACCCATTGTAGTCTACAGCCAGTACAATCTTTCTAAAGTAAACCTCATTAACAATGTTATGATGAGTCTCAGTGCCCTCACAGACTCTTGTTAAAAGACCTGCCAAAACAAAATATACAATGGACAAACAATTTCTTTAACAATTGGTGCTGGGAAAACTGGTCAACCACCTCTAAAAGAATGAAACTAGAACATTTTCTAACACCATACACAAAAATAAACTCAAAATGGATTAAAGATCTCAACATTAAGACCAGAAACTATAAAACTCCTAGAGGAAAACATAAGTAAAACACTCTAACATAAATCACAGCAAGGTCCTCTATAACCACCTCCCAGAGTAACGGAAACAAAAGCAAAAATAAACAAATGGGACCTATTGAAACTTAAAAGCTTTTGCACAACCAAGGAAACTGTAAGCAAGGTGAAAAGACAGCCTTCAGAGCAGGAGAAAATAACAGCAAACAAAGCAACTGACAATCTCAAAAGTATACAAAAACCTCATGCAGTTCAACATCAGAAAAATAAATGACCCAATCAAAAAGTGGACCAAAGAACTAACAGGCATTTCTCCAAAGAAGACATACAGATGGCTAACAAACATATAAAAAGATGCTCAACATCACTTTATCAGAGAAATGCAAATTAAAACCACAAACAGATGGTCAAAATGGCTGCTATCAGAAAGTCTACAAACAATAAATGCTGCAGAGTGTGTGGAAAAAAGTGTGTGTCCCTCTTACACTGTTAGTGGGAATGCAAACTACTACAGCCACTGTGGAGAACAGTGTGGAGATTCTTTAAAAAACTGTAAACAAATCTTCCATATGACCCAGCAATCCTACTGCTGGGCATACACACCAAGGAAACCAGAACTGAAAGATATATGTGTACCACAATGTTCACTGCAGCGCTGTTTACAATAGCTAGGACATGAAACAACTAGACGTCCATCAGCAGACAAATGGATAAGAAAGTTGTGGTACATATACACAATGGAATATTACTCAGCTTTTAAAAAGAACGCATTTGGATCAGTTCTAATAGGTGGATGAAACTGGAGCCTATTATACAGAGTGAAGTAAGACAGAAAGAAAAACACCAATACACTCTATTAATACATATATGTGGAATTTAGAAAGACAGTAACAACAACCCTGTATGCATTGACAGCAAAAGAGACAAAGATATAAAAAACAAACTTTTGGACTCTGTGGGAGAAGGCAAGGGTGGGATGATATGAGAGAATAGCATTGAAACCTGTATATTACCATATGTGAAATAGATGAGCAGTCCAAGTTTGATGCATGAAACAGGGCACTCAAAGCCAGTGCACTGAGACAACCCAGAGGGATGGGATGGGGAGGGAGATGGGAAAGGGGTTCAGGATGTGGGACATATGTACATCCATGGCCGATTCATGTCAATGTATAGCAAAACCACTACAACGTTGTAAGTCTCTAATTAAAATAAATAAATTTTTTTAAAAAGACCTGCCAAAAGAATAGAGGTCTGGTATTTACTCATGTCTTTCACTGTATCAAGACACCTGAGAAAAAATTTCATATTGTCTAATGAACCGTTATGGCACACAAAATGTTTGCATTTACTCTGCACTCTGTTTACAAATTTTCTGTATCATTTTCTCCAGCAACTCATTTCTTACTCTATAAATGTAGATTAGATACTTGCTCAAATGTCCACCTTTTACTATTAACATTCTTTATTCAATGCTGGACTAAACCACAGTGAAGAAAGGTTATCAGAAAACCAAAAACTGTAAAAAAAAAAAAAAAGCTTTTTCATAAGTTGGGTATTATGATATCTTTTTGGTAAAATTTCATTTAAATCAAGATGAAACTATCAATCTATATATTTATTTGTGGCAATGAAAACGGCAACTATAATATGGACCAATGATCAGTGGTTTCTGAACAAGCACTATCTAAAATGGAAACAAAACAGACTTTTAGTGAGTTCTTAAATCTGGTATTTTGCATTTAAAAAACAGGACTAGAAAATGGAATTTCATTTATGCTTGTTTGTGCTGTAATTTCCTTCCTTCTCAACTATAAGATCTAACAATCTTAGTTATTGATAGACACTGCAAACTAAAATAAACTGTGTAAGATAGTAAGAGAAAAGAGAATTAAAAGAAGAATATTCTTTCTATTAAAGGATCACAAATTAAGAGTTGAGTAACAAATCCAAACAGGTAACACTATTAAGAAAGCCTCGTTATAAAACTTATTTTCGGGACAGAAGGTAACTGAGATTAAAAAGAAGTTACTCAAAATGCTCTGCTAATTACCTGAATCAATTCCTCATAAACAACATATACAAGAATATATATTAACACTATAAAATTTTTAACTAGACTACATCTCAAAAATGTAATAAAAAATTTGTAATTCTAAGCTGCTGGTACACCAATGTCTAAATCATTAAAGTTTTCTAACTGGAACAATAACAAATTTACTCTCCTTAAAACAGTCTCTTCAATAGAGGTGCTGTGAAAACTAGACAGTTACATGTAGAAGCATGATAGCAGAACATTCTCTAAAACCATTATACAAAAATAAACTCAAAATGATTTAAGGCCTAGATATAAGACCAAATGCTACAAAACTAAAGGAATACAAAGGTAGAAAACCGACACAAATCATACCAACATGTTTTTGGATCCATCTCCTAAAAGAAATGAAACAAAAGCAAAAACAAATGAGGGGACATAATTAAACACATAACAAAGGAAATCATTCACCAAACAAAAAGACAACCTATTGAATGGGAGAAAACTTACAAATGATATGACCAGTAAGGGGTTCAGACAACTCAACATAGTTCATACAACTCAACATCAAAAAACACAACCCAATTAAAAAATGGGCTTGGACGTCCCTGGTGATTCAGTGGTTAAGGATTTACATCATTATGCAGGGAATGCAGGTTCCATCCCTGGTTGGGGAATTAAGACTCCCACATGCTGTGGAGCAACTAAGCCCTGTGAGACACAACTACTGAGCCTATTCATTACAACTATAGACCGTGTGTGTTACAACAAAAGGTCCCATTTGACACAACTAGGATACCACAAGTAAAAATCAACTAAGTGAAATAGAATAAATAAATAAAACCCTCCCATATTATCATTGGGAATGTAATGTGATGCAGCCACTATGGAGAACACCATGGAGGTTCTTAAAATCTTTGACAAACAGAATGACCATATTATCTAGCAATCCCACTCCTGGGCATCTACACAGAGAAAAGTGTAACTGGAAAAGATGGGTCAAGTTCATTGAAGCACTATTTACAGTTGCCAGGACATGGATACAACCAAAATGTCCATGGATAGATGGATAAAGACAAGGTATATCTCTACAAGGAAACACTTCTCAGCTATAAAAGAGAATGAAATAAAATAATGTCTTCTACAACAATATATATATATCAGCGTGGAGAGCATTATGCTAAATGAAATAAGCCAGAGAAAGACAAATAGTGTATGATCTCATTCATTTTGGAATCCAAAAGAAACTACTGAATGTAACAAAAAGAATCTGATTCACAGATGTAAAGAATTATCTAGTGCATATTGCTGCAGAGATGGGAGAGGAGGAGGGGCAATACAGGGTTAGGAAAGTAAGAGGGATAACCTACTGTATAAGGATACACTGTACAATACAGGGAATATAGCCAATATTTTATATTAACTATAAATGAAGTATAACTTTTAAAAATAGTGAATTACTCATATCACATTAACAAATTGAAAAACAAAAACCATATGACTATCTCAATAGATGCAAAGAAACCCTTTCACAAAATTCAACATACGTTTATGATAAAAAACCTCCAGAAAGCAGGAATAGAAGGAACATACCTCAACATAATAAGAGCTATATATGACAACCACAGCAAACATTCTCCTCAATGGTGAAAAACTGAAAGCATTTTCCTTAAAGTCAGGGACAAGACAAGGGTGCCCACTCTCATCACTACTCTTCAACACAGTTTTGGAAGTTTTAGCCACAGCAATCAGAGAAGAAAAAGAAATAAAAGCAATCCAGATAGGAAAAGAAGAAGTAAAACTCTCACTGTTTGCAGAAAACATGATATTCTACATAGAAAACCCTAAAGACACCATCAAAAAATTACTAGAGCTAATCAATGAATATAATGAAGCTGCAGGATATACAATTAATACACAGAAATCCCTTGCATTCCTATAGGTTAACAATGAGAAAACAGAAAGAGAAATTAAGGAAACAATTCCATTCACCATTGCAATGAAAATGATAAAATGCGTAAGAATTATCTACCTAAAGAAACAAAAGACCTATATATAGAAAACTATAAAACACTGAAGAAATCAGAGAGGACACAAATAGATGGAGAAATATATCATGTTCATGGAGTGGAAGAATCAATATAGTGAAAGTAAGTGTACTACCCTAAACAATCTATAGATTCAATGCAATCCCTATCAAGCTACCAACAGTATTTTTCACAGAACTAGAACAAATAGTTTCACAGTTTGTACGGAAATACAAAAAATCTCAAACAGGCAAAGCAATCTTCAGAAAGAAGAATGGAACTGGAGGAGTCACCCTGCCTGATTCCAGGCTCTGCTACAAAGCCACAGTTATCCATACAGTGTAGTACTGGCACAAAGACAGAAATACAGATCAATGGAACAAAATAGAAAGCCCAGAGATAAATCCACACACATATGGACACCTTATCTTTCACAAAGGAGGCAAGAATATGCAATGGAGAAAAGACAATCTCTTGAACAAGTGGTACTGGATAAACTGGTCAACCACTTGTAAAAGGATGAACCTAGAACACTTTCTAACAACAACAACAAGAATAAACTCAAATGGATTAAAGATCTAAATATAAGACCGGAAACTACAAAACTCCTAGAGGAAAACATAGGCAAAATACTCTCCGACATAAACCACAGCAGGAACCTCTATGACCTACCTCCCAGAATACTGGAAATAAAAGCAAAAATAAACTAATGGGGCCTAATTAAAATGAAAAGCTTCCTCACAACAAAGGAAACTATAAGCAAGGTGAAAAGACAGCCTTCAGAATGGGTGAAAATAGCAACCGAAGCAATGGACAAAGAATTAATCTCAAAAACATACAAGCAACTCCTGCAGCTCAATTCCAGAAAAATAAAAGACCCAATCAGAAAGAGGGCCAAAGAACTAGAGAGACATTTCTCCAAAGAAGACATACAGATGGCTAACAAACACATGAAAAGATGCTCAAATCACTCATTATCAGAGAAATGCAAATCAAAATCACAATGAGGTACCATCTCATGCCAATCAGAATGGCTGCTATCCAAAAGTCTACAAGTAATAAATGCTGGAGAGGGTGTGGAGAAAAGGAAACCCTCTTACACTACTGGTGGGAATGCAAACTAGTACAGCCACTGTGGAGAACAGTGTGGAGATTCCTTAAAAAACTGGAAATAGAACTGGTTTATGACCCAGCAACCCCACTGCAGGGGAATACACAGCCAGGAAATGAGACCTGGAAGAGACACATGTCCCCTAATGTTCATCGCAGCACTGTTTATAATAGCCAGGACATGGAAGCAACCTAGATGTCCATCAGCAGATGAATGGATAAGGAAGCTGTGGTACATATACACAATAGAATATTACTCAGCTATTAAAAAGAATACATTTGAATCAGTTCTAATGAGGTTGATGAAACTGGAGCCTATTATACAGAGTGAGGTAAGCCAGAATGAAAAACACCAATACAGTATACTAATGCATATATATGGAATTTACAAAGAAGGTAACAATAACCCTGTATGCAAGACAGTGAAACAGACACAGATGTATCAAACAGTCTCTTGGACTCTGTGGGAGAGGGCGAGGGTGGGATGATATAGGAGAATGTCATTGAAACATGTATATTATCATGTGTGAAACAGATCACCAGTCCAGGTTCAATGTATGATACAGGGTGCTCGAGGGTGGTGCACTGGGATAACCCAGAGGGATGGGATGGGAAGGAAGGTGGGAGGAGGGTTCAGGATGGGGAACACATGTACATCCATGGAGGATTCATGTCAATGTATGGCAAAACCAATATAATATTGTAAAGTTAAAAAAAAAAATGTGTATTACTCTCCTTACGCCTGTAACTTATACTCAATTATACTTCAATAAAAATTGGTTCTCTTTCTTCTCTAATAAACAATAACTTAAAATAATAATGAAGATGTCACAAAAAATATTTATGTATTCTTGGCTCAACATATCCTCAAAACTGATTCACTGCTGCCGTGCAAAGTGAAAGTGAAAGTGAAGTAGCTCAGTCCGGTCCGACTCTTTGCAACCCCTTTGACTGTAGACTACCAGGCTCCTCTCTCCATGGGGTTCTCCAAGCAAGAATACTGGAGTGGGTTGCCATTTCCTTCTCCAGGCAAAGTCCACATCAAAAGAGTTGTCCAGTCTCCTAGGCAGCCAGATAAGAAAATCTATTGGAATATAATAGATTAGAACATTCTGTTAATTTCTGCTGTGAATAATGTGAATCAGCTGTTATGTATACCTATATCCTCTCCCTCCTATACTCTTTAGGTAAGCATGCTGTAACCACCGAAAATAAGTGAATTAGTGTTAGGGAAAAAGTTCAGTTCAGTTCAGTCGCTCAGTCGTGTCTGACTCTTTGTGACCCCACAGACTGCAGCAGGCCAGGCCTCCCCGTCTATCACCAACTCCCACAGTTTTACTCAAACTCATGTCCACTGAGTCAGTGATGCCATCCAACCATCTCATCTTCTGTCATTTCCTTCTCCCCCCAACTCAATCTTTCCCAGCACCAGGGTCTTTTCAAATGAATCTCTGAAAAGTTCTTCTTTCAGTGACCTATCTTTTTGCCATTTTCATATCATTCATAGGATTCTCAAGGCAATACTGCAGTACTTTGGGCAAAACACACAGGTGTGGATGTAACCGGTGATAGAAGCAAGGTTCAATGCTGTAAAGAGAAATATTGCGTAGGAACCTGGAATGTTAGGTCCATGAATCCAGGCAAATTGGAAGAGATCAAACAGGAGATGGCAAGAGTGAACGTCGACATTTCAGGAATCAGCAAACTAAGATGGACTGGAATGGGTGAATTTAACTCAGGTGGCCATTGTATCTGCTACTGTGGGCAAGAATCCCTTAGAAGAAATGGAGTAGCCATCACAGTCAACAAGAGTCCGAAATGCAGTACTTGGATGAAGTCTCAAAAATGACAGAATGATCTTTGTTCATTTCCAAGGCAAACGATTCAATACCACCGTTTTCCAAGTCTATGCCTTGACCCGTAATGCTGAAGAAGCTGAAACTGAACGGTTCTATGAAGACCTACAAGACCTTCTAGAATTAACACCCCCGAAAGATGTCCTTTTCAAAAAGACGTCCTTTTCATTATAGGGGACTGGAATGCAAAAGTAGGAAGTCAAGAAACATCTGGAGTAACAGGCAAGTTTGGCGTTGGGGAGTACAGAATGAAGCAGGGCAAAGGCTAAAAGAGTTCTGCCAAGAGAACGCATTGGTCATAGCAAACACCCTCGTCCAACAACACACGAGAAGATTCTACACATGGACAGCACCAGATAGTCAACACAGAAATCAGATTGATTATATTCTTTGCAGCCAAAGATGGAGAAGCTCTATACAGTCAGCAAAAACAAGACCGGGAGCTGACTATGGCTCAGATCATGAACTCCTTATTGCCAAATTCAGACTTAAATTGAAGGAAGTTCGGAAAACCACTAGACCATTCAGGAAAAAAGTAGGCTACTCTAAAAAGGATATATTGAAAATGATAGTTACTAACTGGTATTGATTTAAAGAGAAGAACTTTTAAGTAAACAACTACATACACTGTCATGGATTTCAATTTATTTTAACCAAAACATATGCACAAAAAGGAAATGATTCTTAAACCTGAAAGGTACAACTACTTGCAATCCTTCAGAAAATACAGATTTCTTTTTCTAGTCCTAGGAATTCTGATTCAGATAGCATGAGATGAGGTTTGGGAATGAGTAGTTTTCTTAAAGCCAGATTTAAGATAAAACATGAACATAATCTATGACCTTAAAGACTACTGAAATAGTAAGTGCATAAATTACCTTAGAACACAACCTGAGAAATGCCATTAAAAAGTTATACATGGGCTTCCCAGATTGCTCAGTGGTGAAGAGTCCTCCTCGTAATGCAGGAGACACAGGTTCAATTTCTGCTCTGGAAGAATCCCACGTACCACGGAGCAGCTAAGCCCATACACCACAACTACTGAGCATGTGCTTTAGAGCCCAGGAACTACAACTACCGAGCCCATATGCTGTAACTACTGAAGCCTGCGTACCCTAAATCCCCTGTTCTACAACAGAAGCCACCACAATGAGAAGCCTGCATACCACAACTAGATAATAGCCTCTGCTCACAGCAACTAGAGAAAGCCCATGCAGCAGAGAAAACCCAGTACAGCAAAAAACAAAGCACCAGATCTTAATGAAAAAAAATTATACAAAAAAATCTGCAAAGGATTTCAAGGATAAACCTAGAATACTGGCTTGTATTTTAGATAAGATTAGTTCTCAACACTGAAATAAATAATTTCATCATTTACTATGTAAATACAAAATAACACATTAAAAAGAATCATACAATTCTTACCTAAGTTGGCATACATGACAAACAGACTGAAATATTGCTGTAAATGACGACCATGTTCAGACACTTCCCTTCTCAGGAGATTTAACACTGCTCTTAGTAGATGATCACTCAAACTTAAATTGTCACATGCCTGTGAAGCATAATTTACTGTTTTATCAGCAACAAGATACACAACAGTATACTTCTATTTGCATTAAAAGGGTATGTTTACAGAAGTATCACATACAAATTTATTAAATACATTTGCTTTTTTAGAGAGGAAGAGCTGGAGAGATTTCATATCAGATGTTTTATATGTTGTTTTAAGTGTTAGAGAATAATAAAATAAAACCCATGTGTAGCTTTATGCTAAAAATGTAATCAACAAAAAACTCAGCCTTTATAAAATTAACATTAACTGAAAACTTAGTACGGAGCCTCAAACAACTGAATAAAAGAAATTTTCCTTATATTTTAAACTGCCCAATAACCATACCTTACTGGGAAACAATTTTAATGAACCCAATAATGCGTATGAACCTTCATATACAGTACATATCACAAACAATGCATGTTTATTAATTTCAACTGGAAGAAAATATAATTTACACTTAAGTATTTCATAATTAAAGCAAACTTTTCAATTACCTGACTAGAAGGTCCTGGAGATGTGAAAGATGAAGGACAAGGCCCATCTTGCAAAGAAAAATGTGCAACAAATACTATAAGTTTTGCAAATACACCCCTCACTTCAGCACTAGGGCACTCCAGAAGGTATTCAGAGAAACGATTTGAAACACTGAAAAGCACATTATGAGCAAACCAAAAACGTACGTTCTTACTGTGACGGAGTAAAATGCACAATGCATCATACCTGGAAAAGGAAAATAAATGAATTTTCAACATGGGGCCCCATTCTGATTACTGCAATAAACAGGTTTCTATGAACCAAATAAAGAGGAAAGATCTCTATAATTAATAATCTTAGGGGTTTTGGGGGCAGGGAGAGGGAGGGGGGCACGTCAGGCAGCTTGTGGGACCTTAGTTCTCTGACTAGACACTGAATCCTGGCACTTCGCAATGCAAACACAGTCCTAATCACTGGACTGTCAAGGAATACCTAGTCACAGTAGGTTTTAATACAAATACCAGACCTCTGACTTTTCTAGTCCCACAGCCACAAAATGAATTTAATGAGAACTGTGTATGCAGGGAAATACAAATCTATTTGATAATCTCTTTTTGACCTAGTGATATCTCCTTAACATTTTCTAATCTGAGATGCTATGAACAGTTATCATCACAAGGTATTATAGTGTCTTCCATACCTTTATAAATATAAACAATCATTTAAAATTCCTCTACCTATTTAAACATAAGCCAGAAGGCATATAACAAAGACTTATTAACAAACATTTTAAATACACAGTTTCAACATTGCTACCAAGACTTTTATCTTATACTTAAAATTTGAAATGATTCCCACAATCAGCAGAAAATAAAGCAACCTAATCAGAAAATAAAGCAATCTTATCATAAACTTTACCAACTGTAAGTACAAAGTAAATAAAATGAAAGCTATGTACCAATCACTGGCAGGGCCACGGACTATTTTCTTTGTGTGAAATCCAGTGGTAAAGAGGAACCTAGCTGCAAGCTGAATGCTAATCATAGTAATTTCTTCGGCTTCAGGCAATAAGTGATCTTGTCCTTCAATAAAAAGCACATTAACAATCAAACACAATTTTTGCCTAAAAGCACTTAAATAAATGCTCTTTTTCTAGCTAAAAGGAATCTTCAACACTTATCTTGGCACTTAACCAATCTACGTTTCAAACTAATGCTTAGTCAAAACTCTCCTAAGTTCAAGTTCTTCCGTCTCCAGATACTGACTGCCACTATTCAAAAGTATGGGTAACTTAATTAACTGGCACTGAATATGCTGATGCATTTAAACTAAAATGAGTGTAAATAATTTTATGAAAAAAACTTACCTGGAGCAGGGCTTAAGTAAATACCATTACATGTAAGCAATTTTTTCACAAACTGAAAATATTCTAAACTGTACTGCATTCGGTTATGCATGAATTGCACATTTTGTTTTCGTACACTTCTCTCAATGGCTGGTGACATAATTTGATGGGGTTTTGTGATAGTTAGCTCTGATATGTATCTTATCATTTCATCTTCTTGGTCTATTGTGTCCATTCGTTCATAAAACAGTATATAAGCATTCCACCATCTTTTCTGCCTTCTGTACGACATGCGTTTCATCATATGGTCAAATACTTCTCCCATGTACTCTCCACCAAAACACTGATTTTTCATTTCTTCATCATCATCCATTTTACACTCTGTTACATCTCCATCATCAAATTTATACCAGCGATTTCTCTCACCATCTCTGCCATTCCTCTGAATGATGTAGGAGTAATAATGTCCACCACTTGCTTGACCACTGTGTACAAGCACCCCCACAAGTCTGTATTTTGTGTTTCCAGTTGTATCACTTCCAGACTGTTCATTCTGTTTCGTCAACTGACCCTCTGGGTTTACATTAGCTCCTTCCAGCTTTGCAACACCTGGTACTGTATAAGGTTCCATGTCCAGCTCTCGTGGAAATTCAAAATAATCATTGAATTTAATTGCACATTCTCTTTCCCAGTCATAGTCAAAACGTTTCAATTGAATAGCAAGAACAGGAGGCAATTTTTTAATTAGCAACCGTTTTACTGTATCAACCTACAATAAATTTTAAATATAATTGAATGTTCTTCTATAAAACAAATAATAAAACAAAAGACTTTATAATAGTATAATTTAAAACTTTATGATCAGCTAAATTTACAAATGATAATAAACATAATTATTCACTATCACTGACTTTTTCAAAATATTTACAGCAAACCAAAAGATATAATCATTCATCTGTTGCAAAGTGATACCAAAAAAAAAATAATAGTGACAGACAAAACTAATGACTACCTGGTTCCCACTGTCACTGCTAACTGATCATGTTACACTTCTTAACTTTACTTTTATGTTAATAAATAGAATCTGCTATGAGCAAACACAAGAAATAATATAAGTAATAATATACTAATATATACAGAGTGCAGTCCCAGATAACATACTACCATGCTGCATTTAATTCACATCATCTCCTGGAAAACTGCTACCAAATTCCTTTCTTTAAAATACATGGATTAAGAGCAGCTTGTGGAAGAAGAAACTGCCCTAGCAAAAACTGTATCAAAGATAATAGGGATGGCTTTAGAGGCCACAATTTTAATGCTGCTAAAATTCAGAGAATGCAAGTAACTTGGAGATGAGAGGGTACAGTGAGTCCAGAAAAACATTAGCTATTTTTAAAATAGTATGTATTTTCAAAAACATGTAATAATTCCATCCCACAGGCTGTTTAGGTGGCCACAAATAAAACTAGCTGGTGGGATTTTACAATCAGACCTGATTTTTAAAACTGCAAGCTGTTCTAAAAATCTGATATAACCAAATAAAATTAACACAGTTGTTCTAAAGTTGAAAAATAAGCCTGAGTATGAAAGGGGAAAAATATTTTCTGTTAGCAACTCTCCAGGTTTGAGGAATTCAATGCTTATGGGATTCAGGAAAGAAATGAAAAGTTACTGACCTTTGTAAACTACAAGAAAAAAATCATTTTCATAATCTATAAGAAACAGTGATGTTAACTTGTCATGACTTCTAAAATTATTCACCCAATTTAAAGGACTTTTCTCAGTTTATTATTGCTTTCTTTCAGTATCATTTCCCTAACAAATCTTTCTTAATCAGTTATCATGTTGATTACTATTACATCACAGCATAGGTAAACTTTGAAGTTAAAAATAGCTTTGATGTTTCCCAGCTCCCATATGTTAAATGTAATCATATTTACTTAAAAATAAGGAAAACATACCTTTTTATCACATTTTTCACAACGATAAGCATTTGCACCTTCCAATAAATCGCCTTTGATATACTGTTCCAAAGAATCAAGAAGGTTTTGGTGATTTCTAATATCTACATTCAGAGTTGTAAAAGATTCTTCACACTCATATCTGAAGAAATCATTTAAGAAACATTAAAAGGATTTACTCTCTTGCTTACTTTCAGAAAAAAGCTGCTAAATACACATATCTATCACTATTTTACAGATATAGAAGTGGGCGGGGGTGGTAGTGATGGTGAAGCAGGAGACTGAAAAGATGAACATAGTTCAACTTGCTAGGTAGAAGATGATTTAAAGCCAGGTTTTTCTCACCTCGCTGCGTAAGTTCTTTCCATTTTTTTAATACTGCTACCTGTGTTAAGTAGTTCTGATTTACAGGAAGGAAAAGGTAAATATTCATCAGGTTTAGAAAAAAAGGGTTCTTATGAACTGAATTTTTAAATGTTCCTCTATTTATGTAATATAAAATAGCAACTAATGTTTAGGGCACTTAGAGGCCATGTTCCAGCCTAAGGTGTATCCAACGTACTTTTACAACTACAGAACTGTAAAAATATTTACAGTGTGGGTTAAGTAATGCGGTAAGAGTCAGCAACCCACACTGTAAAGGAGCAGCTTTCAGAAAACTTCTAATGATATCCTAATAAATTCTGAAAACAGATTCTCAACCAATAAATCAGTTGATCCAACACATCTATCAAGAGTGCCTGGGAATTCCCTATTGGTCCAGTGGTTAAGACCCTGGGCTTTCACTGTCAAGGGCCTGGGTTTAATCCCTGGTCAGGAAATAGACTCTACTAGCCATGGGCATGGCAAAATAACAAACAAAAAAAGCCCACTATGTGTAAAGCATAAAGGATACTATGATTTAGACAGTCCATATTTAGAAGCTTATGGTACAGAAAGACAAAACAATGGAAGTACACTACAGAAGTACCTATTACACATGTTCATAGTGTGATAGAAACCTGTCCATGGAGGAGAAAAATGGTCTTTGGGGATAAACAGACTTCATCTACAGTTTGGTACACTCTTAAAAAAACCCATGTTCTATAATACTAGAAAGATTCAGGATGCTTACATACTCTTAAAACATCTAAAATATAAAAACTAGTCTTGTCGGAAATGTGTACTGCTTTTGCACGATACGTGTGTCAGAGAAAAAGAATTTACAAGTATTCTGAAAAATGTGTAAAAAAAATTGAAGACTGAGAGGTGACAAAGAACTAGATTTTTACTGGTCCTCTAATGTGAAGTATCTTTCTTAAGAATCCAAATTGGCCATGCTAGGTGAATAAATCTCTCTCCATATTCCAAATGAATAGCACTGTAAAAAGAATTTCTCATTTATGTGATTTTACCTTTATTTTCTTAGTTTCAAAAATATCTGCTTTATTCACTCACACCAAACTAATTATAGAAAGTAATAATTTTAGAAATACTATCATTTTGTTTGTGTGAGAAAAGATATCATATCTGTATCATGTGAATGTGTAATAAAACCCCCCCAACAGGCATAAATGAGTGTTCATCATTAAACCTTCTAAATTATTATTAATATTAACGTAAGTTATTTATTTTCATCAGGAACCTATAGTAAGTTAATCTCTCCTAAACTGCTACAAAACATGGAAAAATACCTTGTCAATTTCTGCTACTGATGTGATGTGCAAATATATCTAACATATCTTAAGAATGCTAAGACTCAACGGTAATTTAAAATTGCTACATGAACTACTACTCTAGACCCACCATTAACCTCTAAATTTACTGTATTTTTAATTACTTACTTATTTAAAAAGTTTTGTTGGGTAACTAAACAAACTCCAAACAGCCAGGGATGCATGCTGGAGATTAACTACTAATAGTTAATGAGTGTTTACTATAAAACAGGTGCCATTTGCAAAAATTCAATTTTTAAAAGTTTTTTTGCTGTGCTACGTGGCTTGAGGGATCTTAACTCCCTAATAGGGACTCATCCTGTAACCCCGTGTAGTGGGAGCAAAGTCTTCACTACACTGGGCCACCAGGGAATTCCATAAAGTTACTGTATTTCAATTATTATTTTCACTATAACCACCATGTAAGTATCCTTACAATAACTACAGATTTATGAAAAGATGTCATTTTATTTCCTCAGATATGACAAAATAATGTTAAGAGAAAGGTAATGATACTGAGTAACCCTGAAAACAAAGCACCCACCCAACAGTTGGGTATACCATAAACATTTTAGTTGGTACCCTCTGCTTCCATATATAAACACTGGTGGAAATTTTATTTATATTGATACTACCAAAAAAAGAAAGACCAATATAAAGTTCATGTTAGAAATGTTAACTAGTACTCACCTATGTGGGCAGCCCTGGCAAATCTTCTGATCAGCAAAGGAACCTCCCAGGACTTGACTTAGCATAGCTGGATGTCCTAAAGCTTTTAAAGCTTCATCTAAACTATCCACCAAAGAATTAAAAAACTCTAAGGCATCATGTTGTTCACGAAGATTAATAGGCTCACCCCAAAGTCTACGAGAAAAATAGAATAAAACAAAAGGTATTCTCTATTTCCAGACCATCTGTTATTTTCTTTCTAAACAGCAAAAATAACAATGACATTAGAAATGTGAGTTGAGGCTTCATCCCTTTATATAGGAAGTAGGAATAAACCAGCACATTATTATGTATTGGGTGGAAATGTAAAAGAATCTCATACTATAACTGTTTTTACAGCAGCAAGCACTTAGAATGGTATTTGCTTTATGAAACAGTATAATCAGACATTCTCAATTCAAAAGACCATTAACATGAAGTCTCATGTTACCTGGAATTTATGTGGAATATAAGTTATATGGAATTTGTAATGACTACTTTGTTATTTAAATCTGCTTAAATTTTGGGTGTTATACTGCAAAGTCCATAGCCATTTATTCCTAAAGTGACTGTTCTAGATGAAAAGACAAAGATTTGCTCTATTCTACAGTGAATGCATTTTCTGTAAGATGAATGGATTTAAAACCTAAGCAAACCAATTGAGAGAAAACAAAGTAACAGTTGTGTGTACACAAAATGAGAACTCCTGTTACGAAAAGCCAAGATATCCTGGAAAACCTAAATCATCTAATTTAACATTTAAAGAATAACCTACATAAAAGAAAGGGCTTCTCAGGTGGCACTCATAGTAAAGGCCTACCTGCAAACACAGGAGTAGAAAGAGGAGCAGGTTCAATACCTGGGTTGGGAAGATCCCCTAGAGAAGGGCATGGCAACCCACCCCAATATTCTGGTCTGGAAAAATTGCATACACAGAGGAGCCTGGTCAGCTATAGTCCATAGGGTCTCAAAGAGCTGGAAATGACTAAAGTGACTTAGCTTCCATGCACACACACACATAAAAGAGAAACATACTAATTTTTACCAGCTAGTACACACTCACACAAATGTAGAAGAATAGAAACATACTTATTTTTACCAAAAGACAAGGCAAAAAATTAAACCTGTAAAGTAGGTTTATTTTATGTGTGTGGTGTGCTTTTGGAATTTAAAAAACTGGTCGCTAATTTTAAAATAATTTTAAATTTATATACAGTAACATCTGATCTTTTAGGAGCAAACTATATGATCTTTACCAAACACAGGCAATCGTTTAACAATTATTTAATACCACCACTAAGATACTCAGTCAGTCAGTTCAGTCGCTCAGTTGTGTCTGACTGTGCAACCCCATGAATCACAGCACGCCAGGCCTCCCGGTCCATCACCAACTCCCAGAGTTCTCTCAAACTCACGTGCATTGAGTTGGTGATGCCATCCAGACATCTCATCTTCTGTTGTCCCCTTCTCCTCCTGCCCCTAATCCCTCCCAGCATCACACTCTTTTCCAATGAGTCAACTCTTCACATCAGGTGGCCAAAGTATTGGAATTTCAGCCTCAGCATCAGTCCTTCCAATGAACACCCAGGACTGGTCTCCTTTAGGATAGACTGGTTCTATCTCCTAAACCATACCAATTTTCACACCAAATTTCTAAATGCTACTATGTCAGTAGTCACACTTCTGGATTCTTTTTCC
The DNA here is from genome assembly GCF_014754425.2 of Oryx dammah. NCBI lineage: Eukaryota > Metazoa > Chordata > Mammalia > Artiodactyla > Bovidae > Oryx > Oryx dammah. The sequence goes on from NW_024080426.1 coordinate 212,132, forward strand.
TTTGAAATCAACTTTTTAAAGCTTTATAGGAATCCAATGAAGTTACTGTTTTTTGAAGTTACCTGAATTTTTTCTTTTAACTTTCTTCATATTAGTGATTATGGTTTACCTTTTTCTACCATTTAAGTTTTTAAATTAATTTTACTTTGAGATAACTGGAGAATTATCTATTTGACTAATTTACATTCATACCAGCTGTTGTGACCCAGACTCTCTGCATCCTAGCCAGCAAAGAATGCCTTAATCCTCTTACTTTTCTTGGCTGTATCATGCAGTTTGGGGGTTTTCAGTCCCTTAACCAGGGACTGAACCCAGGTCCTTGACAGTTAGAGCTCAAATCCTAACCATTAGATGGCCAGGGAATTCCTTCCCATTCCTTTACTTTTAATTTACAGCATTACGTTTATTTTGAAATATTTATTTCTCACTGTACTGGGTCTTCATTGCCGCACACAGGCTTTCTTGAGTTGCCAAGAGCAGGGGATACTCTCCAGCTGCAGAGTGCCAGCTTCTCTCATTGAAGCCCAGGCTCTAGGGTGCTTAAGTATCTGCAGTTGTGATACACAGCACTAGAAGTTCTAGTCAGACCAATTAAGCAAGTGTAAGAAATACAACATCCAAACTGGAAAATTCAAAAGATTCAACCAAAAAATTGTTAGAATTTAGTTAATTTAGCAAAGTTGCAGCATTATGAAACCAACACTGAGACTTCTTGGGTGGACCAGCAGTTAAGATTCCACCTTGCAATGAGAATTCAAACCATAGTGGGAAAACTAAGGCCACACATGCCATGGGGCAACAAAGTCCACATGCTACAACTATAGAAGCTTGGATGCCATAACTAGACTGAAGCCTGTGTACTATAATGAAAGACCTCAAATGCCACAACTAAGATCTGACATAGCCATAAGTAGTTTTAAAATCCTTAAAATGATTACCTAAAAATCATTATGAAGAATTATCATTAATGTATATAGAATTTCAACTTTAGGAAGGTGAAAAAAGATAGTGGTACAAAAATGTGAACGGACATAACTGGTGTCACTGAACTATATACTAGAAGACATTTAAAATGGTAAATATTAATGTTTTACAAATTTTACCACAATAAACAGTAAATTAGAGTCAAAAGAATTTCATTAAAATTAAAAACTTTTGTGCATCAAAAGACACTACTAAAAAAAGGAAGAAGACAATGTGGGGGGGAAATGTTTATAGGTAATTTACCTAAAAACCTAGTCTGATGACTATATAAAGAACTCTTGTAAAAGAACAACAAAAAGACAGTGTGTACCAGAATATGAAGTACCCTAGAAAAAAAAAAAACTGTCAAAAATAAAAAGATGCTCAATGTTATTAATTAGAGAAATGCAAAGTGAAACATAAATGATGTATCACTTCACATGCACAGAGAAGCAATCATTAAAAACAAGAAAACCAAAACAACACAAACTCCCTACATATATTGGTATGAATATTGAAAATGGGCGCTCCTCACAGCCTGATGGTGGAAAAATAAAATGGTACAAAGGATGAGGAAGAGTCCGATGGTTCCTTGAAAGGGTAAACAGAGAATTACCACATGATTCACCAAATACACATCTTAGGTATATACTAAAAGAAATAAAAACTTATGTAAATACAAAAACTTATAGGATATGACTGTTCACAGAAGTACTGTCACAACAGGGAATAGATAGAAACCATCCAAAGATCCATCCACTAACGAGTGAATAACAAATATGGATTATTCATTAAAAGGATCATCATTTAGCTATGAAATGAAGTTCCAATACATGCTAAAACAGTGGTATACATTAAAATATGCTTAGAAAGAAACTAGTCCCCAAATGCCATACTGTGATTGAATATATATATATTCAAAACAGGCAAATTCATATAAAGAATGGTAGGTTTTAAGAAGGGGAAATGAAGAATGCTTCTTTAACAGGCACGAGGATTTTTGGGGGGGTGATAAGAATATTGCGGAACAAGACTGCTCAATAATAACACTAGTGATAGTACATTTTCAATGTGTTAAGTGCCAGTGAACTTTCAAATGGTTGTTATGAAGGTTAATTTTATGTTAATCAACTTAGCCAGAAAAGAAAAAACACACTGAGAACATAGTGTGTCTAACTGTAGGTAGTACAAAGTGCTTTTTAAATTGTAAGCTTTCCACCATTGTATGGTGGGAATAACTGTAAAGGCAAAAATCAGAAACATCATATTTAAATATACATTACAATTTAAAACATTAAAGTACAAACATTTTAATTCTGTATTACAATGAAAAAAACTTTACACATCTATGGATCTAGCTATACCTATTGGTAGAAATACACAGATACATACACCCATGTAATACAGTTTTGCTATCTAACTATAATTACATATACCCGCACATATACAAATAACGGAATGAAACATTTTAAGATGAAAACTCATCATATAGTAATCTAAAAGAATAAGAACAGAAACGTTAACCAGAATACTAATAAAATCTTCAATCACAAAGAGAATAAGATTTTAATAAAAATTGTACAGTAACATGTAAAGAGAAGATAGACATATTTGCCAGGTGAGAGAACCAAAAAGAGGAAATGAGCATATCTGGTAGGAAATATTACAAAGGCAAATAATTCTTTTGACCCAGGTTGAGAGTTTTAATCTGGAGAATACACTCGTAATCTGACTCTTTAATAGGCACGAGGATTTCCTTTTGGAGAATACATAGAAGTTATACTGAAAGATAATGAGGGTACTGCAAATTCATGAGTTTAAAAAAAAAAAAAACAATCTATATCCTATATAAAAAATACTCTCCTGACTGAAACACAAGGTGACCCAGAAGTTATATGAGTCCTCTGCTTACCCACCTCCAACCACTTAGGAGGTCCTGTGCTGAAATGCTGAAATAAGTTCTTAACACCTGTAAAGGACTGTAGCCTTCCTCTATTCGGATATTAGTGCTATTTAGTTACAGCCATAGCTGGGCATGATACAAAGCCTTGATAAAATTAATGAAAAAGAAACCAGATCAAAATGTAATTGAGCTTTTAAAATAAAACAGTAGAATACATTTTACTGGTCACTTGAGTAGGATGCTAAGAAACTACACGATTTACTTTATAAACATAAATATAAGAAAAAATGTAACTGTTATCTGTCCAGTTCTGACGTAGATATTATTTTAAGGTTACTTAACTGATGAAGGATACTTTTCTTTATACTGAGTGATTCTTCCCTATCATAAACATAAAGATATACAGTCTACATCTTCTCCAGGAAAATAAAATCATGTTTGAAGTAGGACTGTCCATTCACAAATAGGGAATAATATACTTGAATCAGCTGAAGCCTTGTAAACCTAGTTAAGAATAGCTCATGAGTGAAGTCAACTCAATTGCCTACATACCATCGCTAAGCTCAGAATGGTTTTATATATACTAAATGGCTGGAACAAATCAATAATATTTCATAACTGAAAATAATATCAATTTGAGATTTCAGTGTCCATAAAAAAGGAGTTTAACAGAGCCACACGTTACTCATTTATGTATTGTTTACAGTTGCTTTCTTGTTATAACAGTAGAGTTGAGTAGGTGTGACAGACCATTATGACCTGGAAATCTAAAAAATACAGGGGCAAAAAAAAAAAAAAACTGAAAAAAGAAAGGAAAACAACAAACTAAAAAAAGAAAAGAAAACAACAAACCAAAGTCAGAACCAAAATGCAATTAAAATTCACACTGGGCAAAGTCCCTAGATTCTTTATTCTTAACTGCAAACAAACAAAAAAACAAACAACACAAAGTAACCCCCACCCCTACTCTTAGTATACTGAGACTTAATAAAACTAAAATCATCATTCACCCATAATTTACCTGAACTGTTTCCAAAATCCTCTGGGGATATAGTATTGTAGCCGGGAAGCAGCTAAATGACCAAAGATAACCTGAAGGTGTCTCAGAACACCAATATTGTACTCTTTCCTATCTTCTGTTTTATTTAATGCTGGTTTGTCTTCAAATTGATGAGGGTATCCAAATACATCATCTCGGGGATCAACATTACTCTGAAGGTCAAAAAATATCACTGATGACCTAATTTAACTTTAAAAGTATAGTGAAATAAGTTGAGACAAATACAAATAAATGAGTAATGATTTGTATTATTTTATATTGAGTATCTAAAGCACATAACACTCATTTTGTAATATTAGTGCTTGTCCCCCAAACTCACAGATGGACTAACATTTAAAAAAAAAAAAAACACATTAAAAACCATAATATCCACCAGAGATAGTGTAAGAGACAAAAATTTGAGTAGAATGGACTGGCGATAGGTGAGTGCTTTATATAAAAACCTTTGGGGATATGTGTTACTTAGTCTTTCTAAGATTCAGTTTGTTCTTGTGAGATAATATGTTCTTCACAGATTATATGAGATAAATTATGTAATATGGTCTGAATTATTAATACTTAATACAGTAAGAGTACCTTTGCCCAAAACAGAGACAGAGTTCAAAAGGTCTTTATCATTCTACAAAGAATTCAGTTGTTTTACAGAGAGCTGAGTATTTTTTTACACTCTTTGCTCCAAGTTTGAGGCTTATGACATAGAAGTAAATACCCAGTTTCTGCCCTTGAAAAGCTCACAGCCTAGGAAAAGAAACTAGTAAGCAGGTAGCTAACCATTCTGCAAGGCTGAGACACATAAATTACAGGGATCAAGTAGGAAAGGTAGATATCTCATTTGAGAGTCTACTGTTTTTTCTGCCTTATTTTCTTCTTGGGTATATGACTAGCTATCTCTTAGGCTCAACTTGGCATCCTAGCAGTAACATGGGCTATAGAACTAGGTATTTAAAATTCCAATTTTCTTTCAAAGAGTGGTTATTAAGCAAGTATTGGTCTGTGCACCCCATGGTGAGTCTAAGAAATGTAAACCTAAGCAGATCCTAATGATCAGCCAGATCTGAGAAGAGTAATGTAAGTTATATGTTTCAGAATATCTCTAAGTGATGGACCACTACTTGAGAGACAAACTACTCTTGGCAAGAAAAGGCTGGAAACACAGGAATGAGGAAAAGACCATTCACTACATTTAGAATATTCTATCTCTAGAAACTTATTTAAAGGAAAAAGTGAAAGACTTAAAAAACAAAAACAAAAACCCCACTGTTTCTACATAAATATCACCAAAACTCCTTTACTTATTTCTTATGAGCTGTATCTTAAGTTTCATGTACTCTGATCAGCCACTAAAACCTAACTTTTCTATTACTTCATTCTGTACTGGATATTCTCGATATGTAGCCTTATTATCTATTTCTGTTTCCTAATCCTTAGCTTAATTTTAAAGTAGCAGACCAATTTGTTTCTTTATGAGAAAAAGCCGTTATCTGACAAAAATATTTAAACTATCTTAAGAATAATCAGATTATAAAATGCTAAGTGAAATCAACTAAATGAAATAATATATTTTAAGTTATAGGATGAAAACATAATCTCATTATTTTAAATGAAGATATCGATCACTTTACAATTTATACTTACCAAGGCCCACAGACATGATTACATTAACTGCTGCTTTAAAAAAACAAACAGAAAATGTGTAATAAAGATTATCAACTGCAGCTTAAAGTCTGTTACATAAATGAGCACTATAATGTGCCAAAGACAGTAGATCAGATATTCTTACTCTATCAAATGAAGTTTAAAATAGTCCTAGGTATGGCATTCTAAGAGAGAAAAACAGTATCTAGTTTGAAGATGTTAACAACAAAGGAAAAAGACTGTAATTAAAACTTACTTCACTGTCCTGCTTCTCCTCACCAAACATATCATCATCTATATCACTACCTGTGCCTTCAATTGCAAGAATACTATTCCTGATGGAAGGAATCATGTATAACTGCTGGATCACAGAATTCATATAACAAGTAGCACCAGCATTTTTGAGTCCCACAAATCCTTTTGGTGGGCGGGGTCCAACAGGTGGTAGATATTCCCACTCAGTAAGTGCTTCACAAGCTAAAAGAAAAAGAAAAAAAAAGATGCTCATAATATGAAAATAATGATTCTGTCCACTGGTAGCTCTGTTGTGCTACAAATTAAAATTAGCAAGAATTTCATTACCATCGTAACAAAAGTATATTAAGAGACTACATGATAGTAATATGTGCCACTATACAGTGCTGAGTTGCCTTCAAGATCTTGAGAAATATTACAATTTCATATCAAGAACAGTAATTACAAAAATTAAAAAAAAAATAGGCAATAAAAAGTACTACAATTTTCAAAACTCCTGGTGGGACTTTAAAATGAAAATGAGAAAACCACCATGTAAAAAGTATGGCAGCTCTCTATGGTGTTACAAATGATTCAGTAATTTTACTCCAAGATGTCTATTCAAAAGAAATGAAAATACATATCCACAAAAAATATGCACATGGATGTTCATATCAGCATTCTTCATAACAGCCAAAAACTGGATTAAAAGTATCTACATGTCACAATTACATTACAATTAGTACCGCCTAAGGCTGTGGTGGGAGGGACAGAGAAGCTGAAGATGATGAATGACTACAGAAGGTCATAAAAATTCTTTTGGGATACTGGGAAAATGTCATGAAATTAGCTTAGGTAACAGTTGCAAAACACTAAAAATAGATGAAAAAAATCAATGCAATTGAAATTATATCCCAATAAAGTCATTCAAAACAACAAAAACCATGTGACTTTATACATACATATATTTAAATTTTGTTTTAATTTCCTATTTTATAATTAAATTAATTACATGTTAGTGGCTTAAGACCATGTGAGTTTCAAGTCATAGTTCCACATCACAAAAACTTTAAACTTCAAGTGAATGTTTCCTTCCTTATACAGTGATGAAGGAAAAGTAAAAATTGCTTTGGCTACATTCAAGTTTTATTTTGAGAAGTAAACAAGAGTACAGTTGAAAGATCTGTGAGAAATGTAAAATACTTTATAACCCTCGCCACTTCGCATATAACCAAAAACAACCATTAAGCAGTAACCTGGAGATGGATTACATAAATTATTGTTGTTGTTCAGCTGCTCAGGTGTGTCCAGTTCTGCAACTCCATGAACTGTAGCACACAAAGCTTCTCTATCCTTCACTATCTCCCAAAGTTTGCTCAAACTCAGGTCCACTGGCTCGGTGATGCTACCGAACCATCTCATCCTCTGCTGTACCTTTCTCCTCCTGCCCTCAATCTTTCCCTGAAACAGGGTCTTTTCCAAATGAGTCTGCTCTTTGTATCAGGTGGGTCTTTTAATTTCACACCATGTGCAGTGATTTCAGACCCCAAGAAAATGAAGTCCGTCACTTTTTTCTCCCCCCATCTATTTGCCATAAAGTGATGGGAGACCAGATGCTATGATGTTAGTTTTTTGAATATTGAGTTTTGAGCCAATTTTTCCACCCTCCTCTTTCACCATCAAGAGTTCCTTTAGTTCCTCTTTGCTGTTTGCCTAATTTTCTTGAAGAAATCTCTAGTCTTTCCCAGTCTATTGTTTTCCTTTATTACTTCACATTGTTCACTTAAATAGTGACTATTTTTTGGAACTCTGCATTCAGATAGGTTATATCTTTCCTTTTCTCCTTTGCCTTTCAATCTACATTTTTTCTCAGTTATACATAATTTACACTGAACTGCAAACAATATGGCCAATAATTGAATTACATATACCTTTAGTATGACATATTATATTAAGTGCAAAATTGAAATAGAACAAAGGATGTGTGTACAGTATATTTACTGCCTTTTATGACAAAATGAAACAAATTAACAAAAAGGCTATCCATAGTTACAACCTACATATACAGACAATGTCTGGAGCAGGATTGTGTACGAAGTTAATGTTTAGTGCATCTAATGAATAATATAGCCATTAAATTCTTAAGCTAAGTAAGTTTTCTAGAAGCACCTCTTTAGATTCTACAGCATAAGTTTAGTAAGAAACTCCCAAAATGTGACTGAAAACTTATGTATATTCTGAAAGAAAGTATAAGAAAAATAATTTCAGATGCAGTTAAGAGATGCTGTATATTACTTTGCCATGTCTTGACTTTCTCTAATTCAAGAACTAAAGAAACTTTTGATGAAAATGAAAAGAGGCAAGTGAAAACACTGCCTTAAAAATAAACATTCAAAAAAACCAAGATCACGGCATCTGGTCCCATCACTTCATGGCAAATAGATGGGGAAAAAGTGGAAACAGTGAGAGACTTTTTCTTCTTAGACTCCAAAATCACTGCAGATGGTGACTGCAGCCATGAAATTAAAAGACGCTTACTCCTTGGAAGAAAAGTTATGACCAACTGAGACAGCATATTAAAAAGCAGAGACATTATTTTGCTGACAAAGGTCCATATAGTCAAAGCTATGGTTTTCCAGTGGTCATTTTATGGATGTGAGAGTTGAAATACAAAGAAAGCTGAGCACTGAAGAATTGATGATTTTGAACTATGGTGTTGGAGAAGACTAGTGAGAGTTCTCTGGACTGCAAGGAGCTCAAACTACTCAACCCTAAAGAAAATCAGTCCTTAAAATTCACTGGAAGGACTGATGTTAAAGCTGAAGCTCCAATACTTTGGCCATCAGATCCAACAAACTGACTCCCTGATGCCATGAAATATTGAAGGCAGGAGGAGACGAGGACGACAGAAGATGAGACGGTTGGATGGCATCACCGACTCGATGGGTATTAGTTTGAGCAGGCTCTGGGAGTTGATAATGGAGTGGGAGACCTGGCATGCTGCAGTCCATGGTGTCACAAAGAGTCAGACACAGCTCAAATGAACTGATTTTCTTAACATTAGATTTTATGACCATATTTTCTGTTATTTTAACTTACTTTCCGCTTTTTGAATTTCAGTTCTTAATAGGTCTAAAGAAAATGTCCTCTTTTATGAGACAGGAATCCACATTAACTGAGAACAAAATAATATACACTAAAATAAAATCTTACATCTGGCAACTTTCTTAAAACTCAGATCAAAATAACTGAAGCTTGAAAAAAAATCTTTCCAATGAATTTATTTTAGGTTTTAAGTACAAGTCTGGGACATCAAATCTGGCTTATTAGTCTGGCCTTTGGATTTAATTTCATATATGATGAAAGAAAGCATTCTTTCAAGTTACATGATCAATTACCAGAAGACATCTAAAGTACATTTGGAAATTTTTCTGTATAAAGGCTCTGTGCTCATAATGGTCTTTGTGTATGATTATTGAAATCATTATACTAAAATGACAGCTAAACCAATCTAAAAGTTGCTAAAAACACAAACCTAAGTTAAATGTTTCCTAAAAGAAAAAACCCAGTATTTTAAACATGGAAATATTACTAACCAAAACAGTTTTTGAAGTTAAAATACTTACTAGTTATTGCTGTTCCTATGTAATACATTTCAGTCAAACAGTCTACTATCTGTTTGAGATTCTTTACACAGCCAACAGCTAATGCTACAAGTAGTTCAAACCCAGCATTGATGGTAGCTGGTGAACTACAGACCGGGATAGCCTGTTCAGCTGGTAATTCTCCGTTTCTCATACACTGCAGGTAAACTTTGGAGGCAGGAAAGATGAAATCATCTATTAATTCCTAAAGAATTGAAACAAACCAGATTATAAATTGTTTGTAATATTTACTTTATGAAAAAGTGTCCCCTGGAAGAAAGTCTTCTAATTATTTGATACAATCAAATGTCTCATCTCAAATACAATTTTTGAGTTTCAAATAAAATAAAATCCTATTTTAAAAACAGTATAATAAACTCACTTTTTTGATATTAAGCTTTTTTAAAAACCTTGACTATTAAGAAAAAGATATTCTAAATAAATCTACTTTAATTAAATATGAACTGAAATTAGAGCACTTTGAATAAAAATGAAATACATCAAATGACACTCTTTTCCTTAAATTGTAAGGAATAAGTGAAAAAACTCATGAAATAAATATGATGTAAAAAATAAAGTCTTGTAAAATAAAAGGTTTCACTTTCAAAGTTGGTCAAATAAAAATTCAGATTTACTAAATAGCGAAGTCAATTAATCCTGCTTGTTAACTTTCTAAAACACTTTATCTGAGCTTTTTCTGAACTCAAGATTACTGGGTTGACCAAATAGTTTGTTCACTGCTTCCTATAAGCTGGCTCTAATAGCTCTCAGCTGTCCTTAAGTTCATTTGAAACAACTGTTAGACTATACTGTAACAGCTATCATATAAGCATGTATTGAAAAAAAAATCAAAATTAGTGATTTTTAATGTACTCATATTAATGCTGAAGATGAAGGAAAACATTTTCATCATATTATGCTTTATTCTTTCAAGAAAGGTAAAAACACAACTGAAATGCAAATGATTCATGCAGTATATGGAGAAGATGCTGTGACTGATCAAACAAGTTAAAAGTGGTTAAGTTTTGTGTAGATTTCTCACTGGATGATACTCCACCATCGGGTAAACCAGGTGAAGTTGACAGTGATCAAATCAAGACACTGGGAACAACATCCTACCACCCAATAGGTAACTGACATAGTTAAAATGTCCAAATCAAGTGCTGAAAATCATTTGCACCAGTACAGTTATGTTAACTGCTTTGATGTTTTCATTTCACGTAAATTAAGAAAAAAAAAAATCCCTTCTTGATCCATTTCCATTTGTTTCTTAAAAACATTTTGTTTTTATTTTTTATTTATTTTTTTATTTTTTAAGTTGTTTCAAAGTAGTTTGTTTAGGGGTTCCATTTTCACTCCTCAATAGATTTTATGTATTTCTCATATGCTTCTTCACTCATTAGTTCATCTAGTTCTGAAGGGTTACTGAATGTCATCTTGATCAGCCAACCATCTTCATAACAAGACTTGTTGACAAGTTCTGGATTTTCTGCTAGAGCTTTATTAATTTCAGTTACTTCTCCTGATAGAGGAGAATAGAGTTCACTAGCAGCTTTCACACTTTCCAAAGCAACTTTGTCCCAACTTCAGGCAGACTACAGTAAACAACATCTCCCAAAGCTTCCTGTGCAAAATTGCTGATTCCCACTGTTCCAACACCATTTTCTGTTGTTACCCATTAATGTTTTTCTGTGAATTTCCGCACCGACAGCAGAGCAGGGCCAGTGCGCAGCGTCCGGACGGCACCCGGTCGCAGTCCCCAGGGCCGCAGAGAGCAGGGCGCAGAGGTGGCGCGCAGGCTGCCGACCACGGCCCGCACGCTCCACACCGCCCGCAGCGCCATGTTCGCCAAAAACATTTTGTTTTTAAAACAAATTGTGATAGTGATGAAAAGGGGATACACGGTACAATAACGTGGAACCAAAGATTGTGGAGCAAGTGAAATGAATTACCACCAATCACACCAAAGGCTGGTCTTCAACCAAAGGTGATGTTGTGTATAAGTTGGGATTGGAAAGGAGTCTTCTATTATAAGCTCCTTTCAGAAAAAAATCAAATGATTAATTCCAACAAGTACTGCTTCCAATCAGACCAACTGGAAGCAGCACTCAATGAAAAGTGCCCTGAATTAGTGAACAGAAGATGTATAATCTTTCATCAGAATAATATAAGACTGTATGTTTCTTTGACCATCAGGCAAAAACTTTTACAGCTTGACTGGGAAGTTCTGATTCATCTACTGTAATCACCAGATAATGCATCTTTGGATTTCCTTTTATTTTAATCTTTACAAATCTCTTAATAGAGAAAATTTCAATTCCCTGGAAGCCTGGAAAAGGCCCCTGGAAGGGTTCTTTGCTCAAAAAGCCAAAACAGTTTGGGGAAGATGTATTTATGGAGGTGCCTGAAAAATGGCAGAAGTTAGTGGAACAGAACGGTGGATATGTTGTTTGATAAAGTTCTTCATGAAAATGAAAAATACATCTTATTTTTACTTTTAAAAAAGAATATTTTGGCTGACTCAACACTTAAAAATTACTGTAACCTTTACAGAGATAAAAGTTTTTCTAAAGTAAATAATTAACAAAAAAGGTCAAGATGCCTTAAAGATGAAACAGTATAGAAATCACACAAATCTGCTAACAACATTCAAAAGTTCAAGATAACTACTTACTACTAAAATGTAGAACTTACTTTAACAAGATTAGCACCTCCTTTTTCACAACCAATATGATACTTTTTCTCAGGTGTTTGAAAGGCCAATAACTCTTTTGTTACCCCAAGGTGGCCTTCCAAGATAGGCTCTTCAACACCTATTTCACCTCTACTTTTAACATTATCCTGTCAAAGGAAAAATATAACACATCTGACTTAAAGAAAAGAAGGACAAAAAAGATAAGTATAAAAGAGAATTGGAGGAGAGTGGTATCTCAGATAATAATGCTCCCAAACCTATTCATTCAAGTTATTTTTTTTCTTCCATACAACTGTATCTTAAATAGTAAATGAAAGTAATTTTGCCCCAACAGAACAGACACAGTCTTGAGTTATTTCTGGTTTTCTGGGATGAAACGGGAATTACTAAAAAAGTATTTACTGATTAGAACCCAGGAATACTGCTCATTATATTACAATACATAACACAGCTCTTCAAAACAAAAATACTTCATCCAAAATTTTAATGGTACCAAGGTGAAGAAGCTAGAAAAGTTTTCAGAGAATGCTAATCTAGAGGAAAAACACTTAAAAAATTTCAGAAATATATTCTCAAGAACTCTGTATATATAAAAAGTAGGAGATGAAATGTAAGTATTAGACTTTTATTTAAAAAATTTTAACTTTTATTAACTATGATGATAAAAAAGTAGCAAATGATGAAATGTAAGTATTAATCGGACATTTTTTATTTAAAACAATTTAAAGAACTTTTATTCGTTATGATGATAATTTGGAGAAAAAAAATTTTTTTTAATAACAAATTGGAGGAAGGTGAATATCAGCACTCTTAAGACCCAACTATGAAGTAAAACATTTATACAAATATATCTGTATGTTGCTTCTATCAGTCATAAGTTATTAGTTTATCAATGAACGTATATATTTTGTTTTATTATCTTGCAGGGTTTTTCTCTTTTTTTGGCTTAACATTACTCAAAACTATAAACCCTTCTTTAAAAAGAAAAAAGATTTAACAGTAAGTAATAAACTGAACAGGCTTCCCAGGTGGCTCAGTGGTAAAGAATCTGCCTGCAATGCATGAGCTGTGCACTCAGTCCCTGGGTTGGGAAGATCCCCTGGAGGAAAAAATGGCAACTGAATCCAGTATTCTGGCTGAGAAATCTCAAGGACAGAGGAGCCTAGAGGGCTACACAGTCCATGGGGTCCCAAGAGTCAGACACAACTTAGCAACTAAACAACAATAGTAAATGGAACAACTTACCCTAATTCTTTTGAGCCAGTCAATTTCATTGTTGAGAAGAACTTCAGCATTGGGCACATTAATATTATTGTTGAAAGCATAATTTAGAAGGTGCCGAAGAAGAGTGAAATAGTCACCTGAATGTTTACCTCTCTCTCTTGCTGTGCTCTGAAATATAGTAATTGAAACAACATGAATTAACAAGTCCATGCTCAAAATTAATGGTAACTTTTTAAAAAAGCCCAGAGAACATGTAAGTTAAGGGACAAAATCTAGTATTAATGGCATAAAAAAGATCTCTGATTTCTATTTTTCAAATAAGATCGAGTATTTTCCCCTTAAGTATTTATAAAAAGCAAATAAAAACCAATGTATAACCAGTAAAGGAAATAACAAGGAAGATTCATTATTTGATTTATTAAACATAATTTAAAAAAAAACTAAAACCACAATTTCCTTAATGTTCCTTAAAGAATAAATCATACTAATAAGTCTATTAAAAAATGTCTTACCCCCAAAATGCTAAAGAGCAAAGTAATGAGGAAAAGCAGAGGTCTGTGTCCCATGCAACACCTGGTGCACATTAAAAAAAACTGTTCCTGTGCCAACTGACGAACAATTCTGAAATAAAAAGTCTATTTAATGTGTTGCTCTCATGAATAAAATTGACACTAATTATTTCAACACTGGTTTATCTTTAACAAGGAAAATAATAGTAAAATTACAAGATAATTCATCATTAGCACTAAAAAAAAAAAGTTATTTTGCATGAAGTAAAACCTCACATTATATCCAAATAGGCTGGAAATTATTGAGTTAAAATTTCTCTTTTTCACTTTCATTTTTTATCATTCTCGTGTTTTACATTTTAAATTAATTTTTATCAGACTACAGTTGGTTTCAATGTTGTTAGTTTCTGCTGTACTGCACAATGGATAACTAATGTCTCGTAATATGCGACTTTCAGAATCTTTGTAAAGAACAAATAGATGACACAAATTTATCTAAATTATCTAAATTTATAGGATATTTTTCAAACCTCTCTTGGAACAACACATTTACACTAACAGATACAAGATGCCATGTTCAGTTCAGTTCAGTCTCTCAGTCGTGTCCAACTCTTTGAGACCCCATGCACTGCAGCACGCCAGGTCTTCCTGTCCATCACCAACTCCCAGAGTTCACTCAAACTCACATCCATCAAATCAGTGATGCCATTCAGCCATCTCATCCTCTGTCATCCCCTTCTCCTCCTGCCCCCAATCCCTCCCTGTAGCTTAGTCACTAAGTCATGTCTGACTCTGTGTGACGCCATGGACATCTTTTCAATGAACAGTGCTTTCAGGCAAACAAATTGTGAGACTACTAGCATTGTCAAACTGTAGAGAAAAACAAATGTGGGGACCTACACCATGCTTCTCCACCTGCAATACAGGATACCAAAGTTCAATTCCTGGGCTGGGAAGATCCCTTAGAGAAGGAAACAGCTAACCACTCCAGTATTTTTGCCTGGAGAATTGCATAGACAGAAGAGCCTAGCAGGCTATAGTCCATGGGGTAGCAAAGAGTCAGACCCAACTGACTGACTTTCACCTTCACTCTAAGTCTTACTAAATGACAAAATCTGGGAGAGAGGCCCAGTACTTTACACTTTAAATACCAATCCCAAAGATTCTGATAGAAGTTTGAGGACCATTAAAACATTATACTGTATAACATCAATATTAATCTATTTGAGAAGTATTAACAACTCAAACTTACCTGAATAATCCAAATCTACAAATAACATCAATTCACAGACAGTTGTGTAAAACTGGTAATGCTTAAAACTACTGTCTGTTTTGCTCTGAGAATGTGTTCAAATGGCACAGTCTTCCCTTACTAGCATAAATAATAAACCCAATGTTTTGTTATTTCATAGAATAGTAATCTAAATTTTGACCAAAGCAGGTTCTTTCAAGTTTTGTTGATGAGAGTCTTGACATCAGAACATAGCCAAACACATGTTGTATGTTAGTGAGTGAACATTATAATGTGGGTAAATACCATATTTCTGTAATTGCTAGCTGCTAAAGCTCTGAAATATGTTTATTTCCTACTGGTGGGTGGGTGCTTTACCACTGCGCCACCAGGGAATAGGACTGTCCACTAATCCTACTTAACAATTTAAGTGTAAAACTTCTGCGAACACCGACCATAATCCTGAAGAAACCACTCTCTGGTTTGTGTCTGGAGAACTGCTGTGTTAGAAGTAATGCCAAAAGTCCAGTTCTCCTCTTCCTCTCCTCATTACTCTAGAAAGTTGTATGATGTTTCATTCACTGACACTATCACAGGAGTATAAACAAGTAATGGAGGAGGAAGAGAAAGAAAAATAACAAATGGTTCAAATTAACTTTATCTGAAGTCAGGTTACTGGCCTGACTTCAATTCACATAAACTTGCCCTAATACAAGCTGAGGCAATTTCTGAACCTTTAAAAGTCCCTTTGATTTACAAAAAACAGAAACAGGAGTTTAAAAACTTCCAAATAGTACTTAAAATGTTGCACATGTACAGATTTCTTCACAATTTTCTGCACAGGTGACTAAATACTTTAAAAAAATTTTCGAAGGTGTTTCACAATGCATTGCTCAAGCTCACTAAAAAAATAGGTATGGAAGAGGACATGAAAAAATTGAAAACTCTGTACACTGCTGGCAAGCCTACACTGTTAACTCCTGGTGGAGCCTGAAGAAGCTCAAGGATTACTACATGACCTAAGAGATCCACTCCAAATTACAAACTCAAAAGAACTGAAAATGGGAACTCAAACCAGTTTCTACTTCACAACAGTCACAGTAGCATTGTTCACAACAGCCAAAAACAAAAATAACTGAAGTGTTCACCAAAAGGTGAATGCAAAAACAAAAATACAATACATATATAGAATGAAATATTATTCAGCATTAAAAATAAAGAAAATTCCTTAACATGCTACATGTTTGAACCTTGAGATTATGTTAAGTCAAACAAGTGAAAACCCAAAAGGATCAATAATATGTAATTCCATTTATATGAGGTGCTGACAATAGGTCAATACAAAGACACAGAATGCAAATTACAGATAAACAGGGGTAGAGAGATTTGGGAATGAGAGTTAAGTACTGGTTAAAAAATATGTTTGGGTTAGTAAAAAATTCAGGAATTGCCCAACACTGTAAATACTCTTAATGTTATTATTATTCACATAGAAGTTGTTAAAATATCTTAATTTTTAGTTATAAGTAACTATATGTTTGTATTCAGTAGCTCAACAGTGTCCAATTCTTTGCACGCCCATGGGTTATAGCCTGCCAGGCTCTCTGTCCATGAGATTTCACAGGCAAGAATACTGAAATAGGTAGCCATTTTCTCCTCCAAGGGATATTCCCAACCCATGGATCAAACCTGCATCTCCTTTATCTCCTTTACTGCCCACAGAATCTTCACCATTGAGCTATCAGAGATGTAACTATATGTTAATACTTGACTGCAACTGAAAAACTATGAAAGAAAAAATCAACATGGGCATTTTCCAGAAATGAAAACATATTCAGCTTACATGAAATACATTTAAAAAATTTCCAAAATATCAAAATGCTACAAAGACAAGAAAAATGCTTTCTTATTTGACTTCTGAGATTTTGATCAAAATAACTCATGTCTGCTTAAAGAATAAGGTCAGTCTTCTTTCAAATCAACAAAAACAATCACTTACTTGCTGGGACAATGCAATAATAAGTCAATGATAAATGTCTGCCAAGCTTTTTCTTTATTAAGTGCATCCAGGGCTGTTGGAACTAGAGCAAAACATAAAGTCATCACTTCCAATGCTTCACAGCAAACCTGTTCATCTTCCACGTCTGGCTTATGGCTTAGACTGCTGGTCTGTAAAATGATGAGGAGTAAACTACTGGTGATACACTGAAGAAAACTTTCAAATTCTTCTAGTTAGCATTTAAAACTATACCCACTAAAGACCATTTGTCTTTAGTCTCTTAGCTTTTGAGACTCTTTAGAATATATCCCAAAATGGATTAAAGGAACATGTTTAATAAAAGCTAAGTACTGCTTCCTTGTCCTTCTGGATATGAGTGGTGTATTTCTGCACTTATCATGATGTCTTTCTAAAGAGTAACTCTGGCACTGTACTTGAAATGTTGATTAGATTTATTTTATAGCTTTATCTACAATGCCATTTTATTAAAGAAGCAATTAGCTTACACAAATGTTGAGGAAGGCTATAGAAAACTTTCCTAATGTAAAATATATTTGCCTGTTGCTGCTAAGTCACTTTAGTTGTGTCCAACTCTGTGCGACCCCATAGACGGCAGCCCACCAGGCTCCTCTGTCCCTGGGATTCTCCAGGCAAGAATATTACAGTGGGTTGCCATTTCCTCCTCCGATGCATGAAAGTGAAAAGTGAAAGTGAAGTCGCTCAGTAGTGCCCGACTTAGAAACTCCATGGACTACAGCCTACCAGGCTCCTCCATCCATGGGATTTTCCAGGCAAGAGTACTGGAGTGGGTGCCATTGCCTTCTCCGTATTTGCCTGTAGTTAATAATTTTATATCTGTTTCCACTTATCAAAAAATAAAATCAATATAATATATGCCTAAAATGGACCAGTCATTTAAATATCCAAAAAAGAGAAGCCTTACAATTCCAATATCCACTCTCTTCTCTGAACTATATATGAGTGACTAATTCAGGCAAGTAAATAGAAAATCTAGGAGCAAAACAGTCTCATTTCTGTAAATAATTTGTTTTATCAAATGAGGAAGAGGGATAATACTGAAACAGTAAAAACTGTTGCTACACCTGAATGCTATAAAATAACCAAGTAAAATATCTGAATGTTATGATTCCACAAAGTCATAGAAAGCACAATAATTAAAGGAAATTGGAAAAAGCAAATTCTTTACAGCTTAACTATATTCAACTCAATGAGACATTAGGAAAAAAAAAACATTTAGAAGAAAGCTGCCTTACAGTGAGATCCGCAAGTAGTTTATCTTCAAAGTAAAAATTTTCATATTCTCATCCTAACTACAGAATTTTATTTTAAACCACTAGATACACAAGTGACTTTGTCTTCAAAGAGGGCAGACAAGACGAAAATTTAGTCATGAGCAAAATTAACATTCACATAAAGGAATACATTTCCATAATGACTCTTACCATCTCGTAAATTTTAGTAATTTCTTCATTTGGGCTAAATACTAGCTCTAATGTCCCACATCCTGATGCCCAGGTGATTTTCTGTATAGCTCTAATAACACATATATCAGGCATGTATCTTGAAGCCTGAAAGAAAACAAATAATTAGTAGTGCTGACACCAGTAGAGTGAAATAATCAGAAAATAAAAATTTGTCTTCAGAAAACAAAAATTTCTTTATTGTGAAAGTAGTAGGATAAAAAGCTCTATATAAAGTAACTATGCCTCCTTCTTCTGATAGTCTATGTTTTCTTTAAGGTCCAAAGTAGATAAAGTCTGGCAGATGCAAATTATTACATATAAGATGAATAAATATTCACAAGGATTCTTTAATATCCTGTGATAAACCATAATGGAAAAAAAATGTGAAAAAGAATACACACACACACATGCATAACTGAATCACTCTGCTGTATGGCAAAAATTAACACAACACTGTAGATCAACTATACTTCAATAATGTTTAAGAAATTAAAAAATGAATAAATAAAAACAAAATTTTGGTCTCATTTTTCTATATCTTAAAATGAAATCTGAGTATGCATTTTGATGAAGCAAAAATATGCTTCTCAGCTATAGCGACAATATAGGCTTCAGGTTAAGATCTAATATAGCTGAAACACTGTTCACAAGACTTTTACAAATACAGAAACCAAATTACCCAGCCATTCCAATCCTGTAAGTTTACCCAGAAATGAGAAAACATATGCCCAAGAAGCACTTGTGACATTCATTTCAATAGTAAAGAAAACTAAGAATAACACAAATGTTCATTAGTAGAACACACAGAATGACAATACAATGTGGTTTTACTCAAAATGAATTCACTACTGACACATAATTTCCCAATCATGCTGATTACAATAAGCCAGACACAAGAGTATATTATATGATTCATGTAAACTTTTAAAACATGACAATTTTACAGTGACAAAAAGCAACAATAAATGTCTAGGTTCATAAGAAAGAACTGTTGGGACTAACGAAAATATTCTGTTTCTTGACTGCATAATTTAACATTATGTCAAAACTCAGTATATGTTTTATTTTGATCTAGTTTATTCAATACAAATTATAGCTCAAAAACCCAATTCAAGGATTTTTTTAAGAGTACTTTCTAAAGTATTAATACATATTAAATTTTACTAAATTTTAGCTAACGTAAGAGAATCTAACGTGAAAAATCTCAGTATTCAACCTCAAATTGTGGTAATATTTTTGAGTTAAGTAGAAACTGTGTCAAGAACAATAAAAAAGTAAGCCATCCAAGATACCAGAACTTTCAAAGTTTAATACTAACCTCTTCAGATATTTGTTGAGCAAGACGTATTGATACATTTCTAAGAATACACTCAGATGATGGGTTAGGAATGCTCTGAAGAGCATTTTGTAGCACCACTGCTTGATCATGAGTAACTTGGTTAATCTGAAAAAAAAAAAAAAAAAAAAAAGAAAACCTTTTTAATTGGAATAAAAACTTATAAATAACTAAACTTCAAAAATTTCTACACGCAAAAATTCATCCATACACTCCTTATCCATCATCTCTAACATCCTTTCACTTATCTACAGTAGAATGTATGGTCTTCAGTACAAAAAGTATTTCAGATTGTCAACCAGTAGACTTCTATAGTTGGCTGCCTTTTAAAGTCACAACTTTCCTCTGCAAATTCCAATTTCATATGAATGCAATAATGTTTCTACAACTGCATTCTCTTTCACTTGCATAAGATACTGACAGGGTTCTGAACAAATCTACTTGCCTCCAGTTAAATCCTTTGCTAGCCCTCTGACTCAGCAAATGACCATAACTGCCATGATATGACTAAGAAAAGTGGGGGTACCAGATAAATAGACTTTTGATTTTTTACCACCTAAACTCTAAATTCATTTCTCTCACTTCCTTTCCTTTCAGTCTTTAAAATGTTTTTTATGTTTTATTCAAAAGTATTTTCTCTCTCCATGTTTTAAACTTCATCACTCAAGAAACATGAGTAAGTCCCCACAACTTAATCTTCTCTGTTTTCTGTATCAACCTGCTAAAATTAAGTTTTGGTAATCAAATCTTTCCAAAAAATAGATATTTAAGAAATCCAAGAGTTTGTGGAGGTGTTGCCATAGTCTCTAGGTAGACAATGAAAATTTACAGCTCTTTAAGGCTTCCAGCTCTTCTCTATTAATTGCAAATCAAAGAAGTTTAACCTTCTGTTTAACTTACTGTTATTTATATTATTATTATAATTATCATGCACATATTATTTAAAGATCTACTTGCTAGGTGCTACTAAATGAGATTTCAAATAAACACTGCATGAAGCAGAGTTTTAGTACAATTTCAGAATCCACTGCATCTTCAATCAGTTAAACTCTTGGGTCATTTTGAATATTAGAGCCAAGCTACTTTATCTGCTTAGACTGTTTCACTTAAAAATAAGAGAGAAATATCATGATGGGGAACACAGGTACACCTGTGGGCAGATTCATGCCAGTGTACGGTATTGTAAAACCAATACAGTATTGTAAAGTAAAATAAAACAAATACATAAATAAAAAATTTTAAAAAAAGAGAAATAAAACAGACTGAACAAATATACTGATTAAATGAGATGAAGTATAATGACTAACATTAAGAGACAATGTATTTAGATGATTACAAATTTCAAATAAACTAGCCTGAACTCATACATGAATCATGTAAACTTCTGTTAACTTCGTCATACTGTACCTTAAGCTATATAAGACATATAACAGAGGCATAATTGTTAACTCAATGAATAAAACCATGTTTTCAAACTGTTAATTCAATCTTACTAATTATTAGGGTTTATTTTTAAGCCAAAGTCTTATGACACTTTTACACTGAAACTGTTCTTGTTAATGAAGATCACCACTGATACGCTGATTTCTAGTTAAACTCATTAAATTGAGATGTGGATTAAGCAAGTTTTCTAAGACAAAAATAACTATTTCCTTTCACTTATCATATTCACAGAACTAAATATTATCTTTAAAAAAACATGGTCTCAAATTGTTCACTGAAGAATTAAGGTAAACAAAAAAATTTTAAAGTATAAATGTGAAAAAAAAAACACTATGAAGTTTTACTTGAGTATAAATTCTTAAATCCATGAAAAAAATATGTGGAATTAGTTTTATCAGTTACAGTAGTCATCAAATTGTAACCCACTTCTATATTATATGTGGTCCTATAATAAACATTTTTTAAAATACTAATTTTCACTTAGCTCCTTATTTGAATGTGGGAAACCTGAAATGCACCTTCCAAAGTGGCACTAGTGGTAAAGAACCTGCCTACCAATGCATGAGACATGAGAGACATGGGTTGGATCCCCTGGGTCAGGAAGATCTCCTGAGTCAGGAAGATCCACTGAAGAAGGGCACGGCAACTCACTCCAGTATTTCTGCCTGGAGAATACCAGGGACAGAGGAGTCTGGTGGGCTACAGTTCATGGGGCCACAAAGCATTGGACGTGACTTAAGTGACTTAGCAGCACGCATGTACCTTTGGATCGTTAACATTTTCTAAATAGTAAGTCTTAGGGAAAAAGACAAGACATGTCTTTTATCTACTTCAGTAAGGCCCCACAGTAGGATTATGACCAAAACCTATCAGTTTTTATGTAAATATATACAAAAGGAAGAGTATAAAACAATCTAACTTACAGTGAAAACACGGCACTGTAACTTTAATTTATTTACACAAATTTTAACCTTTTCAATGAAACTTTCAAAATTATACAAAAACAGAAAGAATATAAAAAATTTTCAAGTGCCAACTATGCAGCTTCAATAATTATAAATAAAAAGCCAATCTTGCTGCCAACATCACCCCAGAATTATCTGAGAAAATTCTAGACATTCTATTTCAAAAGAAGTGACTCAGCATATGACGCCTATTTTTTAAAAACCTTGTGTTTATTTTAATTACTTATTATTATTTTTTTTCAGTTGCCCTGTGCAGCTTGAAAAATCTCAGTTTCCTAACGTGGGGCTGAACCTCAGGCCTGAAATGAAAGTGCTAAGCCCTTACCACTGGACAACGAGGTAATTCCTAATAACTCTTCTTTTAAACAAACCTGAAATACTAACTCCCACCTAAATAATAAAAAACTTCAACATCAAAAATCTAGTGATTATATAAATTTCCCTGGTTAAGAACTAAGTCATTTCTAAAGAAAAAAATCTATCTCTAAGCCACTTTTTCTTGAGCAATTTAATCAACTCATCACTTGTAATGTGAATAAACTCAAGAAGAGAAAGGTTGACAGTTTCAACCTCTGCACCAAATCTCATGTGTTGATTTGCTGTAAGGATGGTACCAGCATTTAGAGTCTTTGGCAGTCATTGTGGTCAAGCTGGTTGGTGGGAAGAGAGATGGGCAATTTGCAAAATAAATCTTTTCTTTTAAAACCACTTGTCTGTATATGCCTTTCAGGTACAAGGTAACAAAAGATCAGTGTGAAGTTTTTAAGAGACTTAAAGGAAAAGTCAAAATAATACTTAACAGTAATGAAATATCCTCTTTGGTGTAATTGGTACATGTCATTCACATTTTGGGACTTCCCTGGCAGTCCAGTGGTCAGGGTATAAGCCTCCAATGCAGGAGGCACAGGTTTGGTCACTGGTCTAGGAACTAAGATCACAAACGTTGTACCTCATAGCCAAAATAAAATTTACATTTCAGTATAAATAAAACTAATAGATTGAACTGAACTTGCATCCTGTACTTAAGACTCACTGAAGGGTCTAATTTTAAAAATTAAATCCTAAACACAAAGCATTTCAAAAAATTATTACCGGTGTTATGGGATCTGCACCATCTACAACTGGCTGACAAGCTTCTGCTACAGCTCTAACATGGCCATAGCCTATTGCAGTTAACAAGAGTTTGGCTATTTTAAGACCACTGAAGTATGCACCCCTTCGTGTTTCCATATCTGTATTTGGCAGGAAGTTATTTTTTGTTAGCATACTCAGTACAAGGGATAAGCCACCACTCTTCAAGAAGTGAACCTGAAAGTCACAAGAATCATCTGCCAGAGGCGTATCAGCAGGCATTAATAGGGCATAAATAACCTGAAAAAAAGAAGAGGTGGGGAGGGACAGAAACTGTATTAAATATGTTATAATTTGTAATTTCTATTTCCCTTATTACTGCTAAGAAATTCATAACCATTCCAAAAAATTACAAATGATGATATCACTACATGATGAAAAATTCTAATTTTGAAAAGGATAAAACCAACCTCTGTTAGATACAGGACTCGGGAAGCAGAAGGACCAAAGAAAAGTGAATCAAGAGATGGTCCAAGGTTATTTTCTCCAAGTTTTGCCTGGTCCAAACAAAGAGCTCTTAGTTTTCCTACTGTTGTGCTATCTGTAAAGAAAACAGACATAGACTAAAGTAAAATATAATTATGCTGTTAATACTTCATATTCAATATACTGGAGTATTAAACTAAAACATCTATAAATTCAACAAAGTTGAACTGTAAGTTCAAATGTTACAAGACATAACCAGATCTGGACTGGTTAATGATCAACCAGGGCTCTTTGTCACCTCAATATATGATGTGAACAGCTCCTACTGAGAGACCTCAAATGAACATCTCCTTCATCCACTGGAAACAGAAAAACAAAAAAAACAAAAAAACACAACACTGAAAAGGAATTCGTTCTGCTTGAAATATAAACAATGCAAGCTCCGCTCACCAAGGTCTAAATTACCTGTCTCAGTACATTACACAAAAACTTTGAGCTTCAAGGGGAGGTGTACATTGAAAAGAAAATGGCAAAAGAAACAATTATTTTCTAACGTAAGCAACAATAAGAAAAGCTAGTTATTTTCTTTTGTCATATATAAAGATATGAAGCTTAAAAATAATATACACAATGAAAGATACACTAAAAAGACAGTGCCTCTTTGAAAAAAGCTTAGCAGCAAATCTGCATGACCTCAGATTAGGACAATTGACAAGAGGAAAAAAACAGATAAACTGGACTACATAAAAGGACACTATTTAGACAGTGAAAAGAATATAGACTTTAAATTATATGATTTAATAAAGGACTTTTATCAGAATATATCAAAACACTTATGAAATAATAAAAAGACAAATAATCCAAATAAAAATAAGCAAAGGTTGTGAACAGACATTTCCCCAAAGATACGCCAACTATTTGTAAGTAAATTATTAGGCATCAAATCAGAATCAGAATCAGAATCACATAAAGACACCACCTTCACATGTTGGTGAAAATGTGGACAAACTGGAACCGTCATACCTTATTCTGGGAATAGAACATGTATCACATATTTTACCACAAGAAAACCAAACAAAACTAAGCAAATGATTTTGAATAAGTGATTGGGGAGGAGGCATATAATGAGTTGATATTAACAATGCTGCTCAGTAGTTCAGGGAAAGGCCATGTCAAGTTTGCAGTGATAAAAAAAACTACTTATTAGGTTGTTTGCATTATAAATAAAAATATGTTATTAATACAATCAGAATAAAATCTAATAAAACAATCACAGAATAATACTTAGGAGGAAAAGTCTTTAAAAGCTTGTGGAAAGAATAAAACAGCTTGCGAAAATGGACGATTAAAACCTAGGTCATTCATTCACTGCATTGCTCGTCAGCAAGTAGTTTGTGGAAAACACACGAATTTATCAATTAAGCAGTAGTGTCAATGGTGAACTTCATTTACTTTCATGGACCTAACAATCTTTATAAACTTTTACTGGAAACATAATATGGGTATTCTAATTTGCCCTACCATATAGCAGTTCAGTGTTTAAGCACAATAGTAATGTTTTTACTGTTTTACTAGTAAAGTGATTTTGTTAAAGCTCGGGGTAAAAAAATAAAAATTTTTTGAACAAACAAATATTCTCAAATGCTGTAAACAAAACCACAGACTGGTTTAGAAATCTAGTTTATGCTGCAGACCTGATGTTTCTTAATGAATTTAACCTACAATTACAAAACAGTGCTAAAAATATTGCAGTAAAGTCATTAAGATACCAACTATGTGTTCACCTTCCACACCTGTAGGTTTTAGCATTCAAATGTTTCAAGAAATGTGATTCAACAACACAAAAACAGAAAACAAAATGAAAAACAACCTAAGACTTCACTGTTAAGACTCAAAGCTTCTACAGTTGATACCTAGTCAAGGAGCTAATAAGATCCAACATGGACACTGTATGGCTAAAAATGCAAGCAAAATAAAAACCCCTGCTGCTGCTGCTGCTAAGTCACTTCAGTCATGTCTGACTCTGTGCGACCCCATAGACGGCAGCCCATAAGCTCCCCCGTCCCTGGGATTCTCCTACATGGTTCCAAAAAGCAAAATGTGAATTGACCATGCAATGAGTACTACACTAAAACCAAGCAAATTAAGTGCTGTGTAAACATACTCTTCTATAGTCTACCACTACTTCAAAGACTCTCAGTCTCTATTGTTTGAACACTGCCTCAAATCTCACCTCACATCTTTGTTTGCTGTTTGTGTTGGGTATAGTTTATTTCTGTGAAAAAATGGCTCTCAAGTAATTAACTTATCAAGCAAACTGTCAAAGGCTAAGAAGCACAAAGTGCTGCCAACAAGAAAATAAAAAATTTAGCCCTTTTGATCTAAGGGCTATAAAGTTGTTACAAACAAACTGAGCATTCATTCCATAAAGCAGAAAGAAGCTGAAATCTCTGTTAGCACTGCACCTACAGTGGCTAATCTGGTCTACTTCATGGTTATCTTCTTGCAACCACTGGCAAAACATTAAGCATGTGGCTAGATATGTTAGACCTGACCAAAGGAAAACTATACACAAAAAAGAATTTAGCACTCCAGAAGAACTAAGCCAGTTCTGAGGAACAAGAGGAAAGAGTTCAAGGCTAGTAAGGAACATCAGGTAATCTATGCAAAGCACTACAGCCTCAAGAACTTAAACATCATGTGATAATAGGTATGGCTGAGGCTGACAAGAGTATCACCATTTGCAGAAGGGGTTAAGGAATTCATGGAAGAAAATGGCTACATTCAGAGCAAGTTTTTTTGTGATGAAACAACTTTGTTTCAAAAAAAACATGTTCAACTGAACTTCTATTCCTCAGAATACCAAGCTAAAGTTCAAGGCCTGGAAAGATCACATTACTTGTTTGTTTGTGGCAATGCAGTGGGTCCCATGATCAAGCCAAGCTTCCTTTGCTGAGGAAACAATACCCAGCACTCAAAAACAAATTCAAGAATGTCTAGGGCTAGCAATCCCACTGCTGGGCATACACACGGAGGAAATCAGAACTGAAAGAGTCACATGTACCCCTATGTTCACTGCAGCACTGTTTACAATAGCTAGGACTTGGAAGCAACCTAGATGTCCATCAGCAGAAGAATGGATAAGACAACTGTGGTACATATACACAATGAAATATTACTTAGTTATTAAAAAGAACGCATTTGAATCAGTTCTAACGAGGTGGATGAAACCAGAGCCTATTTTGCAGAATCAAGTAAGTCAGAAAGAAAAAAACCAACACAGTATATTAAAGCATATATATGGACTCTGGAAAGATGGTTAACAATGATTCTATATGCGAGACAGCAAAAGAGACACAGATATAAAGAAGAGACTTTTGGACGCTGTGGGAGAAGGCAAGGGTGGGATGACCTGAAAGAATAGCATTGAAACATGTATATTATCATATGTGAAATAGATTGTCAGTCCAGGTTTGATGTATGTGACAGGGTGTTCAGGGCTGATGCACTGGGACAACCCTGAGGGATGGGATGGGGAGGGAGGCCAGAGAGCAGTTCAGGATGGGGAACACATATACACCCACGACTGATTCATGTCAATGTATGGCAAAAACCATCACAATATTGTAAAGTAATTCACTTCCAATTAAAGTTTAAAAAAACAAGAGGGCCTGGGGCTTAGCTATCTTGTCCTCAAAATGACTTCACAAGTGCTTCATTACCGAGGTGAAGAAATATAGCGTGGGGAGGAACCATCCTTCATGGTCTTCCTAACAATGTTTACAACCAACCCTAATCTAATCTCTCTGCATCATGTGAAAATGATGTTCCTGACTCCTAACTCTATGTCACTGCTGCAACCAACAGATTAAGCAATTCATCAAATATATCAAGGTGATTTATACTACATCTTCAGGAGATTCATGCCACCCTTCAGGCTAAATTTCCCTGCAACATCATGAATGTAAAAAGCTTCAAATGCAGATGCAACTGTGCTTACTAAGTTGCAGACTACTGACGCTTTATAGCCCAAGACAATCAGTGGACCTCAGAAATCATTACGGGAAGAAGACAGTCAATTATTTCAGGGGCTTCCTCACTCGTAATGCAGGAGTCAAGAACTTCTTGCAACAACAAAGTCCTACTATATACCACAAGGGCCTTTATTCAATATCCGGTGATAAATAATAATGGAAAAGAATAATAATAAAGAATACCTTGAATGTTCCAACGTATCAATAAGTTGGGAGGTTCTTCCTAGGATGACACAGGATAACTCTGGGGAACAGATTAAAGAGCACAGACAAATTTCTTCTACCAATAAGCCAAGTTCAATTGCTCAGTCCTGTCCAACTCCTTGCAACCCTATGGACTACAGCACACCAGGAAGGATTCTCTGTCCATCACCAGCTCTTGGAACTAACTCAAACTCACATCCATCAAGTCAGTGATGGTCATTCAAACATCTCATACCGCCTTCAATCTCTGCCAGCATCAGGGGCTTTTCCAATCAGGTTCTTCCCATCAGGTGTCCAACGTATTGGAGTTTCAGCTTCAGTCCTTCCAATAAATATTCAGGATTGATTTCCTTTAAGATTGACTGGACTGATCTTTCAGTCCAAGGGATTCTCAACAGTCTTCTCCAACACCACAGCTCAAAAGTATCAAATTCTTCAGCACTCAGCTCTCTTTAAAGTCTAACTCTCACATCCATACATGACTACCAGAAAAACCATAGCTTTGACTAGATGAACTTTGTTGGCAAAGTAATATCCCTGCTTTTTAACATGCTATCTAGGTTGGACATAACTTTCCTCCAAGGAGCAAGCATCTTTTAATTTCATGGCTGCAGCCACCATCTGCAGTGATTTTGGAGCCCCCCAAAATAAAAGTCTGTCACTGTTTCCACTGTTTCTCCATCTACTTGCCATGAAGTGACTGGACTGGATGCCAGGATCTTCACTGTATGAATGCTGAGTTTTAAGTCAACTTTTTCACTCTCCTCTTTCACTTTCATGAAGAGTCTCTTTAACTGTTCTTTGCTTTCTGCCTTAAGGATGTATCTGAAGCTACTGATATTTCTCCCAGCAATCTTGATTCCAGCTTGCATTTCTCATGATGTACTCTGCATATAAGTTAAACAAGCACTGTGACAATACACAGCCTTAACGTACTCCTTTCTCAATTTGGAACCAGTCTATTGTTGCATGTCTGGTTCTAGCTGTAGCTTCTTGACGTGCATACAGATTTCTCAGAAGGCAGGTAATGTAGTCTGGTATTTCCATTTCTACAGATTGCTGTGATCACACAAAGGCTTTGGCATAATCAATAAAGAAGTAGATGTTTTCCTGGAACTCTCTTTTTTGAAGATCCAGAGGATGTTGGCAATTTATCTCTGGTTTCTCAGTGTCTTCTGAATCTAGCTTGAACCTCTGGAAGTTCTTGGTTCACATACTGTTGAACCCTGGCTTGGAGAATTTTGAGCATTACTTTGCTAGTGTGTGAGATGAATGCAACTGTGCAATAGTTTGAACATTCCTTGGCATTGCCTTACTTTGGAACTGGAATGAAAACTTTTTCCAGTCCTGTGGCCACTGCTGAGTTTTCTAAATTTGCTGGCATATTCTGTGTAGCACCTTAACAGTGTCATCTTTTAGTATTTCAAAAGGCACAAATGGAATTCCACCACCTCCACTAGCTTTGTACATGGTGATGCTTCCTAAAGCCCACTTGACTTTGCATTCCATAATCTGGTTCTAGTTGAGTGATCACACCCTCATGGCTATCTGGGTCATGAAAATCTTTTTTCTATAGTTCTGTATATTCCTGTCACCTCTTCTTAATATCTTCTGCTTCTATTAGGTCCATATCATTACTCTCCTTTATTGTGATCATCTCTGCATGAAATGTCCCTTGGTATCTCTAGTTTTCTAATTGGAGATCTCTCGTTTCTACCAAAAAGAAACTCAAAAATCTGCTAACATCTTCTACAGATGATAATGATAATGAGGAATAAGATTTAAGAGAAACAGAAATATCAATCTGGACACTTGAAAAATGCAGCAGGTTTTCAGCAGGCAACAACAGTTTATCCTACCTTGCTTTATTTTACTTGCTGCATAGTTCAAAGTCTTAAGCACTGGACCACAAGGGAAATCTCAGGCACCAACTGTTTAAAAAAATACAATCCTCAAATATAATCCTTCCCTAGAGGTTAAGGAAGCCTCTGTGTCACCCAAAGTATAACAATATGACTTACAACTACTGTTAATTTGTTTGATGACCCAAATAAAGATGAAAAGAAACAGCTCCTTATGTCAATGTTTGTAACTAAAACATCTATAGTTATGAAGCCTCAACCTTCTACTCTTAAAGATTCTTAGTCTTTAACTATCGCTGATCCTGACAACAGTGTATCTGATCTTCTTCAAAATCTTAGAGTCTAGAATCTGAACCCAGTCCTTCCACTATATGATCCTTTAATATATACCAGTGATTGGAGTTACCCTGGTGTTGAACCCCTTAACTACAGTGTCATACACCTTACGCCTCACAACATCAGGTCTGCAGGCATGTACTGTTATGAACACTGTCATGATTATCATTACAAGAGATTTAAAAAAGAAAAAATTTTTGAGAATGTTAACACAGCATATGTTTGTATCATAATGGTGGTAGATGGTACAAGTTTGTAATTTTCTTATACTTAAATTTTCTATACTTTTGCTTTAAATACTGTTTTATTCAATTAGTTTTCTTTCAGCTAATAGCAATTTATAAGTGTAAGAAAGGTTATTGTTAGGATCTAAAAGGGGCTCACTGTGTATTATTTTAAAATGGCCCATTGTGGTAACCCTGACAAAAAATGGATGAAGTCACAGTGGCCACAGTGCCCTAGTGGGCACCCTGTTTTTTCCCTTAAACAATAGCCTGTTTTTCTCTACTGGTGCCAGTTTATCAAGACTTCATGACCAACCATGAGACACCTCCAATGGGTGAAGGATAAACTACTTTCAGGGCACAATTTCCCATTGACAGCATATAAGATGGAGAAGGAAATAGAAACCCAATCCAGTATTCTTCCAGGAAAATCTCCTGGCAAGCTACAGTTCATGGAGTCACAAAGGGTCAGACTCAACTGAAGCAATGGAAAACACACACACACAAAGTCACAAAGAGTTGGACACAACTGAAGCGATGGAAAACACACACACACACACACAGTATAAGAAGAGTTGGCTGTAAAGGGACACACACACACACACACAGACAGTATAAGAAGGGGGCTATAAAGGGTGACACACACACACACAGAATATAAGAAGAGTTGGCTGTAAGAAGAGTTGGCTGTAAAGGGTCACACACACACACACACAGAATATAAGAAGGGTTGGCTGTAAAGGGTGACACACACAGAGTGTAAGAAGGGTTGGCTATAAAAGGTGACACACAAACACACACACATACCATATAAGAAGAGTTGGCTGTAGGGTAAGCACTGGTTTCTCACTAAAGCCAGTCATTTTCTCTCTTTCTGTAATAAATCTTTCTTTGCCTGAATGACCAGCTCACTCCCTTTTTCTCTGTGCTCACCTTACAGTTAGTTATGTTACTGCCTCTGTTTACTATGCAGTTAGACCTATTATCTGTAATGAACAATCACAAACTTTTCTTGTCATTATTCACTAAACAAAACAAGATAACAACCATTTACAGCTTGTTAGGTATTATAAGTAAGGTACAGATGATTTAAATTACAACTCAAATTACAGTTCCTGCTACATTTCAAACCTTGAAATAAGTGCAAAGGAAGCTCTATTATTTCAAAGCGCAATGAACAATGCAATTGAAAAGCTTCCAATCTAGCCTAAAATTCAAATGACTAAACTGCAGTGCAATGACATAATAAAAATTGAATATTAAGATAAAAATTAAGGAAATATAAATGCCTTTTATATATGCTCATGGAATAATGACCAGTAGTACCTGTTTGTGTGAAAACCATGCTAAAGATAAAACCACATGTATTTTAGAGACAAGTAAATGAACATTTGCAACTGATCTGATAAAATGGAACACACGCTGAACTTGAACAAAATGTTACAATGCCCTAAAAAGTTCTATGACTCTCATTAGTAGACCCATATCATAACAACTGCACTATATGATTTTTAGCTTGAACTGTGCTAATAAAAACTTGTGATAATTTGTTTTCCTTTGGTCCACAAAACCTAACATATTTGCTATCCAGTCTTTAACTTTCAAAAGAAAACTGTAATTAGTCAAAACATGAAAATGGATTCAGTAAATCCCATAGGACCTTCTGATGCAGAAAACATTTTCAGAATCATAAATAAAACAATGCCAAAAATATTAAAAATTTCCAAATCTCTCATGTGTGAAGTAAGTAGTTAAATCATCTGACTGACCAAGCCCACTAAGCAGTCACCACCAATGAAAATAAAACAACTCTTCCTGGCAGTTAATTTTCTGCTTTACATTTTAAATTTTCTATTAGACAACAGACTGTCCTTATTTGAAGTAAATCACAATATCACTTCAGAGAATAACAAAATATCAAAATATAAAAAATCTGAATATAAACATATAAAATATCAGCATGTTTAAAAATTCATATAAACACAAGCCATCAGATCTCAACTAAAAGGCAAAAGAAATAAAAACTTCACAGAAAAAAAATTGACATAATACTGGCTCAGTATTCCCGATGGTCAATACTACATGAAATTAACTATGGAACAAAGTTTCAACCTTTAATTCTATGCTCAAACTATTATAAGTAAAATGAACAAAAACACTGTAATAGATGAGAGTTCAGTTGCATTGAGAAAAATAATTTTTTATGTTAAAAAATTTGCTTCCCATATACCTTTTGTTTGTTTGTTTCAGAAGGTTATGCTTCAGCAAAATGAGAACTAAGTGTGAAGACAAAGGTGTGTACCAGAGAGTCATAAAGAAGTCTGAGAACAATGATATCCAGAGAGAAATAGACTGGAGCAAAAGAAAAACTAAGAAACAAGACACCTAACCATGCTGAAAATTGTTTCAAAAACTTACTGAAGGGAATGTGGAAAATTTCATAAATCTAATAATAAACAGAAGAGAAAATCAAGAAAATAATAGGGAGTTGAAAAAAAACATTTTTTTAACTATATGCCCTTAAATATTTTTAAATGGTTCATAGAAAATTCCTCATCAGCAATGGTATGATTGATACATGATCAACACTATGGACTATACCACAAGATATATATTAAAAAAACAGTATTGTTTATTAATTACTTGTCAGCATTAGCAACAGGATATGGAGAGAAGTGGGGAGATATTTTTCTTACCCATTGGCATAAGTTTCATAAGTATTCTGGCTCCATCTCTAAGAGGTGGTATATTCAGATTGCTACCTAAGTCAGCAACTTGCCAAAGGAAAGAGATGTACCTGGGATGTTGTGACATTATCTGGAATACAGAATATAGAAAGTATATACCTATAAATTAGGTCAAAAAATGCTGTTATTCAAAATTAACCTAAAATTAACTTTTCCTAAATAAATTTTCTACTTAGGGTAAATACCATCTTTTGCAGATGCCATCTTTACTATCTGAAACTGCTGACCTTCCTTATCTTCTCAATTTTACAAATCCACTGATTCTTCATAATGAAAAAGCAATCATTTATTAAATAAGCCTTCAAAGCTTCTTTGAATTCTATTCAGTTCTCAAAGCTATTTATAGAAAAGACACTTCACCCTTCAGGGGTAACTACTACAGACTAAATTCCTAATCTAACTGTTACAAGGAGTCAAATTCCTCATACACAGAAGTGGTACTATCCTAGGAATAATTCTTATGAAAGAGGGGCAGACAAAGAGTGAGAATGGGCTGTTCCTTCAGATGTAATATTACTAAGAATCTGAAAATAACAGCAGATTATATGTTTCTGTAAAAATTATTCAAAGGAAAGGCTAATATTTTCTAGAATATATGTTTAGTATTATACAACTGTAATCAATTAATTCTTTCCAAATATAATTCTATATCCATGAGGAAATTTTATTTTCAAATCCAATGCCAAAAAATTCAACATGAAGTAAATATTTAACTGTATATTTATTAGACATTTGCCCAATCTAAAAAACATGTTAAGAAAAACATGTTAAGAAAGCAGCCATTCTACACATTTCTCTGCATTATCAAAGAAGAATATAATGCTTTGCATACAATATCTACTCACCACCCCAGGCAAACAACTTTCCACTTCTTGTTTAGGGCCATCACTATAACGATTACTATGGTTCCCAGGAGATCCAGTTGAGGAATCAGAAGAACTGTCAGGGCTGGAAGGCATATTGCAACTTACTTGTGTAAGTTTGGCCGTAATTATCTGGAAAATGACCGTATATATAAGTACAAAAGAAAACAGAAAATACTTGCACAAAATATAAACTATATATCATGATACTTGCACAAAATATAAACTATATATCATGAAGCTAAAAAATATTTCCTGCTTCAACTTTAGACAAACAATTAAAAAGTTAAAATAAATACTTAGTAGTTACCTACTCTACAACACTATTGTCAAGACATCCGTCTTACATAAGGTTATAACCCAAACACCTAACAGAGAAGACTACACACAACAATTAGATGCTAAATAAATATTTACAAACAAGTGAAAAACAGCCTCCATGTTTAATTTTGGGAGAATATTTGAAAATTATATGTACTTACCGATTTGTCTTTTATGTTTAGCTGTCCAATTAGCTTTCTGTCATCTTCAGAATCTATTAATTCACCACCCACAAAGAGTTCAATTTTTGTATGGGCTACATTTGCCTTAATACGATTGAGAATACATCGTCGTACTGAACCAACAGTATCATTTGTATGAGACCATATATCCAAATCATCAACCTGTCTGCCGTGGTTTGGAAACCGAACTATGAGAGAGAGATGTTTACCACGGAATGCTCTGTGGGAAAAAAAACACAGTAATATTTAGGAGATGGTTGCTAAGAGGAAGGTAGACTGATTTTGCTTTTATAATACAGAAAACAACAATTTTATGTTTCTTTAATTATTAACACTGTAACTAATCTTGAAAGCACAATATGACTATCCTTCATTGCTATTAACCTTTGTCTCTATGGCTGCAGAAAAAGATATCCACTTAAACTATAATACAGACACAAATAACGTATCAGTTAATTTTAAGCTATAAAAGCTCACTTCACCGGAATATTTTTAAATGTGGAAGAGATACGCTTCAGCTTGAGAGTGTAAGCAAAAACATTAAAATGGAGGTTTCCACTAAAAAAAATTTAATTGTTAAAAATTCACCCCAAAATATTTTTTAGTATATTCTCTTCCCACAGGTAAGATAAAAAATAAAAATCACATTAAAGTAGCTATTTTACATTTTTCATTCAAAAAATGTTAACAGTTTTAAAAAATCTAATGATACTTATCCTAAAAACTTCCCCAAAACTAGAAATGCCATTTAAAACATTATTAAATAATTTAGTATGTTTATTTAATTTATAACATATCATTTATATCCTGTAATTTGTAATATATTATTCATAATGATACTGAAATGATTTAGTGAATTATTTTATGAGTTTCTAAATTTAGGAAAGTTTGGTAAAGACGATTTAAAAATATTCTTTGTTAAACATTTTTCTTTTTGGTCTGGCTGTGCAGAATACAGAATCTTAATTTCCCAACAAGGGCGTGAAACAGAGCTCTGTGCACTGAAAGTAGAGGTTTAACCACTGGATTGGCAGTGATGCCTCTAAAAAACTTTATTATTAACACTATAAATAAATAATATCAAAATAAAATCAGCTGCCAAAAACAAGGCCAAACTTAACAGACGATAATAGCCTGGAAAACAGAACCTCTCCAAAATATAACTTACAATTTTCTACTTTAAAAAAAAGTGTCTATAAGATCCAAATAATGTTTTTAAAAAGCAGGACACTGACCACCAGAAATAAATTTTTTGTTTATAGTCTTTTTAATCTATATGTCATAACTTTCCCAATTAGCTGGCTAATGAATACAAATATCTTCAAATTAATACCAAAAGATTAGTTTTTTACAAACCTTGACATAGGTAGAATGGTTCTTTCCTCATGATAATCACTATCACATTCATTTATGTATTCCCTTAAAACAGTCAATACTCGAACCATTCTAACAGCTTCCTGTCTTGCACAGTTAATGGTGTCTTTGTCACCATCCAAAACATACAATGTATCATATGAAGCTTTCAAACGATCAAAGCAAGACTGAATGAAGTCTTCATGGATAACCACCTACAAATAATGAGCCAAATAAAGACTTTAAACTGCTTCAAAATTTAAAACCAAATGACATTAATCCAATTAAAGACAGTAAAATTTCAGCCTTTAGGTAATCCCTAATCACATCATGTATTAATCAGCAGTAAAACACAAAAGGAAGTTTATAATAAACAAGTATAAACCAACTATAAGATAATAAACAAGTATAAACCAACTATAAAAAAATGTGGACTGAATATCAAAGCAAGTATTTTGATTGTCTCAGCAAACAATAATAAATCATCATAGTCAAAATTATCCTAGCCACCTAAAGATAATTATCAAGAGTTGGCATTTTATAAGGGACAAATGTGTATTAAGTACTTACATTTAAGACCCTACTTAACACAAAGTTACTTTTCAATTTAATTGTAATGGAAGTTTTTATGCATCTCAGTCCTCACCTGATTGACCTGTAATCTGGGGCCAAGATTTGTATATATTTCTTTAAGGAGATCTATAGCTCTGCTGGCAATATCATCATTACTCTGAATTACGACCTAGATCCAAAAATTGAAGAAATTAGTAACGTTCAAGATATATTTTCATTTGGTACTTAAATTCAAATGCTATAATTTTGTAACAGTGCATACTCTAAGACTAAATTGTTTTTGATATGCAAGCCAAATAAAATTAAGTGACAAAATTAAGTAGAATATTAATAAT
This sequence comes from Oryx dammah, assembly GCF_014754425.2. Lineage (NCBI taxonomy): Eukaryota > Metazoa > Chordata > Mammalia > Artiodactyla > Bovidae > Oryx > Oryx dammah. The sequence goes on from NW_024080426.1 coordinate 249,048, forward strand.
ATAAACAAATTTTCTCAAGTAATTTGCTTTAAAATGAAAAGTGTAGACTTTAATCAATATTATATAATTCTGCAATTTGGCAGCCAGGCTATGAGATTTTCAATGGACAATTCAAAGAAGCTAAAAATTTTCCATGACAAATCATGTATCACAGAAAAGAATTCTGTCAACTCAAGAAACTTTTGAACATCTTTGTCACTTATCTAACTGTATTAGAGATTTTCACAACATGTTTAATTTTTGGTTATTTGGGTGTTTCAGGGCTGACCCTTTGAGAGGTTCAGGAAGGCAAAAGGAAAGGAATAGAGGGAGACTAACCCTCTAGTCAAAAAACCACTAATATTAATGAAAGACCAAACACTTTATTTTGCCCAGGGATGAGAAATGAAACCAAAAAAACCCACATACAAAACACAATCTAAGCTGAAGTATAATAGCTTAGATTTTGAGATGGTAATTAAGATTTAATTATCAAGATGGAAAAACCTTAAGTACAACAGAGAATTTTCTCCTAAGTATTTATATCACAAATCAAACAATATCATAAAGGTACTAATGACTTCTTCCAACTAACAGTTCTCTTTTCTGTCCTTTTTTGGTTTTGGCATTAAATGTACAATAAGCCCCAAGATATTACTATTAAGAAACGTAGCCAATGACCTTTTCAAGGGGAATGTGAAAGATGTGCAGGTAGGCAATGGTTACTCTACTTGTACACATCTCAAATAATTCCAAACCCAAAGATGCATTGGTGGTGACAGTGGAGAGTGGGGGTGAGAGGGAAGGGGGAGGGAATATGAACTCAAAAATACTGGCAAATAAAAATGACATAACAAGAACTTAAGGGTGAATAACTCCCACCCAGCACCTCCCTACTACCCCTCAATTCCTAGCACAAACACCAAAGAAGATAAATATACATAAATTAAAAGCAAAATTATGATTCCTTAATTACATTTTATAGGAGCCACCTCATGTACAATGTTTGTAAACAGGGTTTCCTACTCCTTTACTTACTCTCCAAAGGTAGTCTAATCCTATTAGTTCCAAATCATCCATCATATAGGCTCTTCTTTTTGTTACTAGTTTCCCTTCTCGACAATTAACAGCTTTGAAGAATCGTTCAAAACATTTCATTCCATTTTCAGTTAACAGGAAAGGATCAAGTTGAAGTACATTACTTTCAAAGAATTCCTTATTAATATCAGGATCTAAGTCTGGTTCATCCCCCATTAACTTGGAATACCACTTAAAACAGGCTTCACGATCACAAACATAAACTGCATTCTCTGCTAAGCATTTCCATATTTGCTTTGCCTGAGGCGCACAAAGCCACAGCTGGCCATCCTTTAATAAAAACCTTGGAAAAATATAAGAAATCAGTAATTAGTTTATAAAATTTTACCCTCAAATACAGTTTACTGCAATATATTTTAAATAATCCATTTAGCATAATCACATTTTAATTACAGCTTTAAAAGGCATCTTTTCAAAAACACTTATTTTTTAACCACATCTCTGGCAGTTATTATTTAAGAAACATCTATTTATTGGCCAACTACAAAGCTCCAGGAACTACGCTATATGATTTCATCTAAGTATAGAAGTTTATTCCTTGCTATCAAGAAGCTCAGACTTCGAAGCCACATCCTAATTTAGCTTATATGGTTTCAGTGCAACAGGAGGTATTACACGTAAGGACTTTAAGCCAACTGCTGTTGCTAAGTCACTTCAGTCATGTCCAACTCTGTGCAACCCCATAGACGGCAGCCAACCAAGCTCCTTGTCTCTGGGATTCTCCAGGCCAGAACACTGGAATGGGCTGCCATTTCCTTCTACAATGCATGAAAGTGAAAAGTGAAAGTGAAGTCACTCAGTTGTGTCTGACTCTTAGTGACCCCTAAATGTTATAAAAAAGAAAACTCAAAGCTTTTTAATTTCTTAAAATATTATACTCAATACCTGCACACAATAAACAAAACTACCTACATAATTCAACCTTACTTCTAGGTCAGTAATCATTAACATGTTTGTGACAATTCAAGATGTCCTCTGATGCTTTTCGGTTGTGTGACTGTTAAGTTTCCATTAAATGACAATGAAATTGATAATTCTCAGACAGCGTTTCTTGTCATTTGAGACTCTTAGTTTCTTTTAGAACTTCTCTACTTACTATGTCTTACTTCTATAAATGACAGTGAAAGAAAACAGAATCTGAATTTAATCTGCCAATAGTTTACATGTCATTCTTAATTAACAAATGATGGCTATAATGGCTTCATATTCAATACAACATGGTGATTCATTTTAATGTTGGGGTGTTTCTTCTTTTGTGTCTTAATCAGGTCTTCAAAATATCAGTAATTCTAGGTCTGAGTATGAAGATATCCTTAAATTTTTAATGCTACCTAATCCCTCTTAAAACACCTTTCTATTCCAGTAAACCTAAGGGATACAGTACACAAACATCAATAATTTTAGCCCAATACAGGAGACAATCTCGATGAAGTGGTAATTTTTTTCCTTGGATGTTGCCAGGGGGTGGGGGTGACAGTGGGTTGAGAATCACTTTAAATAAATATTATCAGATCTGATGACTACAATTTTTCCTAAAATGGAATATGTAATCACTCGCATCTGGGAAGATGAGCTCAATCCAACAGATTATATAATATTCTTAAAGGTAGTGTGAAATGAAGTATTTGCAGCCATATTGGGAGGCAAGAAATATACAGTCATCAGTGATTTTTGGTCTCCAAATATGAATGTCAGCAGAACTTCCATAGGATTGAGGGAAAAGAAACTCTTGGAAGGCACAAACAAAACTTTGTGCTTCAGGGTAAAGGAGCAGTGACCCCACATGAGACTGAGCCAGACTTGCCTGTGGCATCAGGGAATCTCCTGCAGAAGCATGGCTCAACAGTGGATTACTGCAGGGTCAGGGGCACTAGCAGGCAAGTGTCCTCAGAGATGCAGCATGTAGGCCTAAGTCCTTGGAGAGGAGGCCTCCTTTACAACTACCATACCTGCAAACTCCAGGACTGGACTGTCTCAGGCTAAACTCCAGCATAGCCCCACCCATAAGCAGAAAACTGGATTACATTTTACTGAGCTACTCAGTCCCTCATTTTACTGAGCTACAACCAGTACCTCCCATCAGGAAGCTTATACAAACTTTTTATCTTACGTATCAGCAGACAGACAAAAGAAAGAATAAAAATCTCCATTTCCAGAATAAAAACCATAATAACAGAAAGCTAACCAAATGGATCACACAGATCAAAGTCCTGTGTGAAAGAAAAATGAGTGTTGCTCAGTCATGCCTGGCTCTTTGCAACCCCATGGACTATACAGTCCATGGAATTCTCCAGGCCAGAATACTCCAGTGAGTAGTCTTTGCCTGATCCAGGAGATCTTCCCAACCCAGGGATCGAATCCAGGTCTCCCACATTACCAGCTGAGCCACCATGGAAGCCCTCCTACATTGCAAGCAGGTCTCTCTACCAGCTGTTCAGTTCAGTTCAGTTCAGTTCAGTTCAGTTCAGTTCAGTCACTGTTATGTCTGACTCTTTGCAACCCCATGGACTGCAGGCAGCCAGGCCCCCCTATCACCAACTCCCAGAGTTTCCTTAAACTCATATCCATAGAGCTGGTGATGCCATCCAACTATGTCATCCTCTGTCGTCCCCTTCTGGTTCCACCTTCAATCCTCCCCAGCATCAGGGTCTTTTCAAATGAGTCAGCTCTTTGCATCAGGTGGCCAAAGTACTGGAGTTTCAGAACATCAGTCCTTCCAATGAACACTCAGGATCGACCTTCTTTAGGATGGACTGGTTGGATCTCCTTGCAGTCCAATGGACTCTCAAGAATCTTCTCCAACACCACAGTTAAAAAGCATCAATTCTTCGGCACTCAGCTTTCTTGACATTCCAACTCTCACATCCATACATGACCACTGGAAAAACCATAGCCTTGACAAGATGGACCTCTGTTGACAAAGTAATGTCTCTGCTTTTTAATATGCTGTCTAGGTTGGTCATAACTTTCCTTCCAAGGAGTAAGCATCTTTTAATTTGATGGGTGCAAAAACCATCTGCAGTGATTTTGGAGCCCCAAAAAATAAACTCTGACACTGTTTCTCCATCTATTTGCCATGAAATGATGGGACCGGATGCCCATTGTTTTCTGAATGTTGAGCTTTAAGCCAACTGTTTCACCCTCCACTTTCACTTTCATCAAGAGGCTTTGTAGTTCTTCTTTATTTTCTGCCATAAAGGTGGTGTTATCTGCGTATCTGAGGTTATTGATATTCCTTCCAGCAATCTTGATTCCAACTTGTTCTTCTTCCAGCCCAGTGTTTTTCATGATGTACTCTGCATATAAGTTAAATAAGCAGGGTGACAATATACAGCCTTGATGTACTCCTTTTCCTATTTGGAACCAGTCTGTTGTTCCATGCCCAGTTCTAACTGTTGCTTCCTGACCTGCATACAGATTTCTCAAGAAGCAGGTCAGGTAGTCTGGTATGCCCATCTCTTTCAGAATTTTCCACAGTTTATTGTGATCCAAACAGTCAAAGGACTTTGGCATAGTCAATATAGCAGAAACAGATGTTTTTCTGGAACTCTCTCACATTTTTGATGACTCAGCGGATGTTGGCAATTTGATCTCTGGTTCCTCTGCCTTTTCTATACCCAGCTTGAACATTTTAAAATTCATAGTTCACATACTTTTAAAGCCTGGCTTGGAAAATTCTGAGCATTATTTTACTAGCATGTGAGATGAATGCAATTGTGTGGTCATCTGAGCATTCTTTGGCATTGCCTTTCTTTGGGATTGGACTGAAAACTGACCTTTTCCAGTCCTGTGGCCACTGCTGAGTTTTCCAAATTTGCTGGCATATTGAGTCCAGAAGTTTCACAGCATCATCTTTTAGAACTTGAAATAGTTCAACTGGAATTTTATCACCTACATTAGCTTTGTTCATAGTGATGCTTCCTCTGCCCCACTTTACTTTGCATTCTAGATGGGATGTCTGGTTCTAGGTAAGTGATCTACCAACTGGGCCACCAAGAAAAGTCTTGTGTAACTTAATGTTAACTATGACTCATCAAATTCAGGACCACTCAAGACAGATAAGTCATGATGGAGAGTTCTGAAAAACTGTGATCCACTGAAGAAGACAATGGCAAACCATTTCAGTATTCTTTCCGAGAACCAAAAAACAGTATGAAAAGACAAAAAGACGAAACGGGAAGATGAGCACTCCCCCAGGTTGGTAGGTCTCCAATATGGTATTCGACAAGAGTGCAAAAACAGCTCCAGAAAGAATGAAGGTCTCCAATATGCTATTGGACACGAGTTGAGAAACAGCTCCAGAAAGAACGAAGAGGCTGGGCCAAAGCAGAAATGAGACCCATTTGTGGGTGCATCTGGTGGTGAAAGTAAAGTCCAATGCTGTAAAAAACAATACTGTATAGGATCCTGGATTGTTAGCTCCATGAATCAAGGTGAATTTGATGTGGTGAAAAAACGAGATTTCAACAGTGAAGGCTGACATTTTAAGAAACAGTGAAATAAAATGGATGGGAATGGGTGAATTTAATTCAGATACCCATATGTTTACTACTGTAGGCAAGAATCTCTTAGAAGGAATGGAATAGCCCTCACAGTCATCAAGAGTCTGAAATGTAGTACTTGGGTGCAATCTCAAGATTGACAGAATGATCTTGCTTTGTTTCCAAGACAAATCGTTCAACATCACAGTAATCCAAGTCTGTGCCCCAACTACCAGTGCTGATGAAGCTGAAGTTCATCAGCTTTATTAAGACCTACACGACCTCCTAGAACTAACACGAAAAAAAAAAAAAAAGATGTCCTTTTCATCATATGGGATTGGAATGCAAAAGCAGGAAGTCAAGAGACACCTGGAGGTAACAAGCAAGTTTGGCCTTTGAGTACAAAATGAAGCTGGGAAAAGGCTAACAGTTTTCTCAAGAGAATGCACTGCTCATAGTAAATACCAGACACCACCAGGTGGTCAATTTCAAAATCAGCCTGATTAGTATTCTTCGCAGTCAAAGATGGGGAAGTTTTACACAATCAGCAAAAACAAAAGCTGGAGCTGACTATGGCTCAGATCATTAGCTCCTTACTGCAAAATTCAGGTTCAAATTGAAGAAAGCAGGGAAATCCACTAGGCCATTCAGGTATGACCTAAATCAAATCTTTCATGATTATATAGTATGAGTGACAAACAGATTCAAGGGGTTAGGGGTTAGATCTGGTAGACAGAGAGCCTGAAGAACTACTGACAGAGGTTCATAACATCACATAGGAGTTGATGATTATATCATCCCCCCAAAAGAGAAATGCAACAAGGCAAAGTAGTTGTTTGAAGAGGTCTTACAAATAGCTGAGAAAAGAAGAGAAGTGAAAGGCAAAGGAAAAAGGGAAAGATATACCCAAATGAATTCAGAGTTCAGAGAACAGTAAGGAGAGATAAAAAAAACTTGAAGGATATCTCAAAATCCTTCAAGCTAGGCTTCAACAGTACATGAACCAAGAACTTCCAAATGGACAAGATTGATTTAGAAAAGACAGAGGAACTAGAGATCAAATTACCAACATCTAGTGGATGACAGGAAAAGTAAAGGAACTCCGGAAAAACATCTACTTCTGCTTCAATGACTACGCTAAAGCCTTTAACTTTGTGGATCACAACAAGCTGTGGAGAATTCTTAGAGAGATGGGAATACCAGACCAGCCTACCTGCATCCTAAGAAACCTGTATGCAGGTTAAGAAGCAACAGGTAGAACCAGATATGAAACAAAGGATTAGTTCAAAATTAGGAAAGGAGTATGACAAGTATGTATTTTACCACCCTGTTTATTTAACTTATATACAGAGTATATCATGTGAAATGCTAGGCTGGATGAAGCAGAAGTTGCAATTGAGACTGCTGACAGAAACATCAACAACCTCATATATGCAGATACCATCATACTAATGGCAGAAAGCAAAGAGGAACTAAAGAGACTCTTGATGAATGTGAAAGAGGAGCATGAAGAGGCTGGCTTAAAACTCAACATTCAAAACACCAGTAAGACCACTGCCTCTGGTCCTATCACTTCATAGCAAACAGATGAGAAAAAACTGGAAAGAGTGATAAGACTTCATCTTCTTGGGCTCCAAAATCACTGTCGATGGTGACTGAAGCCATGAAATTAAAAGACACTTACTTGCTCCCTGGAAGAAAAGCTATGACAAACCTAGAGAGTGAACATATTAAAAAGCAGAGACATCACTTTGCCAACAGAAATCTAGATAGTCAAAAGTTATGGCTCTTCCAGCAGTGATGCATGGATTTGAGTGCTGGACCCTAAAAGAGGCTGCAGAATTGATGCTTTTGAACTGCGGCGCTGAAGACTCTTAAGAGTCCCTAGGACTGCAAGGAGATCCAACCAGTCCATCCTAAGAGAATCAACCCTTAGTATTCCTTGGAAGAACTGACAACTGAAGCTGAAACCGATATTTTGGCTACCTCATGCCTGGAGCCAACTTCCTAGAAAAGACCTTGATGCTGGGAAAGAGTGAAGGCAGGATGTAAAAGGGACAACAGAAAAGATGAGATGGTTGGATGGCATCACTTACACCAACAGACGTGAATTTGAGCAACCTCTGGCAGACGGTGAAGGCCAGGGAAGCCCAGTGTGCTGCAGTCCATGGGGTTGCAAAGATTTGGACATGACTGAGTGAATGAACAACAAATTTGAATGAGGGTTCCCAAAAGGAAACGTAATGTCTACAATACATCAAAAGCAGCCATCTGCCATACCTGCCACCCCTTAATGTGACAAGAAATAGGATTTGGCCCCAGATAGCTGAGGTGTGTATGAAAGGAATGAATTAAATGAGTTCAGAGGTTTGCACAGATTGATATCTGGTTTTCCTTACTAGTTAGCAATAATCACTGATATTCAGACTGCCCACACACTTTACTGCAAACATATATAGCCTGATCCCATCTCAGGCTTCCTCAGAGCAGTTTTCTCAGGCCTACTTTGAGCTACAGAGTCCTTAACCTTCCCACCAAATAAAGTAACTACTTTCAGACTGTGGTTAATTTTTCTTTCAGCAGTAGCTATAGACTGACCTGGAAAGTAGGTATGCAAATAGAAATATTTTCCCATAAATAACTACATGGCTTGGCAAAAGAAATATAGCATATAACATTATAAATTAAAGAGAAAACTACCAAGAGTAAATATATATTAAAATAAAAAATACTAACTTTTATGAAAAACCAAGAACCTGTGTATACGTAGTATTAAAAGCCAAACATTACTGAGCAAATTTAATATTAGCTTTGACTTAAAACACAGGCTATTTTTCCTTATTCCCATCTTAAATAATGTTATTATATACAAGCTTACTTCACCTTTATCAGTTACTATTAGTATAAACAAAGCACACACATATACCAACCACCCTGTTCTTGTTACTGCCCATGACAGCATTAATGAAAATATTCCCTGGCTGATTGTTTTCCTGTCCAATAGGTCAAAGTATGATAATATATGAAGAATAAAATCTAATTAATAACATAAATAAGCACCACTCTGAAATTTAAAATGTATTTTCTTCAAAATCCAATAAAAGGATAAAGTTAAAGCTAAGCCAATAAATAACAGTTTTTTAGTAATGAACACATAGGAAATGTTATATTACCTATTATTGGCCATGGTTCTTATGTGGGAAAATACTCAGAGAGTGAAACAGCTACCTAAAAAAAAGACTCAGCTGTGAAGAATACTATCATTGCATTCCTCATATGTGCCTTATAAGAAAATATCACTAATCGTATAAAACTAACCTAAGGAAGTTAAGCCGTTCTTGAACTTCTTGAACATGACTGTATCTACTTCCAAGCCTCACAGTTTGTGGGTCATAGTCTTCATGGTCTGCAAATTAACAAAAATTCTGTATTATACATGCATATCTGTATCACTGTTGACTTTAATCAAAAGAGTTAGGATTCCAGTAATTACTTATCAACAGGCAATAGGTTTCAGATATATTTAAATATATCTGTTTTCCCCACAAAAATAAACTGCAGCTTTTTACATAGCCAAAAGGAAAGTTTGATCTGCTCAATGTGATATCAAAAATAATTTTCCAGCACAGTAGTCCTCTATCTTTCATAGCAATTCTGTGAGAAAATTCAGTGACTTTATCCCCTTAACTTTCCCTTCTGTTATATAACAAAGGTAACTGTCATGTGTGTGTGTATGTGTTAGTTGCTCACATCTGACTCTTTGGAACCTCACAGACTGCAGCCCACAAGGCCCCCGTGTTTATGGGATCCTCCAGGCAAGAACACAAGAGTGGGTTGCCATCTCATTCTCCAAAAGAACTACAGAAAGAAAGAAAGTGAAGTCACTCAGTTGTGTCCAATTCTTTGCAATCCCATGGACTGTAGCCTACCAGGCTCCCACATCCATGGAATTTTCCAGGCAAGAGTACTGGAGTGGGTTACCATTTCCTTCTCCATATTTTAGCATACACAACATCAGTAAGAGCATTAACCAAACAAAGAAACAGTTGTTAACTGCATCTGATAAAGTTGACAATTATTTAATCATCAGACTATGAACGCCTAGAATATTAGATAAAATAAAACAAAATAAATCTAGTCTCTCATTCTGACCATGAATATGTATGTTGGTAAGAAGGTTTAGTGTAGGCTGAAAATTCTTGGTTTCTTAAATACAGAACTGTTAAGTACGTATACTATATACTATGGGAAAAATTCTCAGTATCTGTCCATAAGAAATCAAAGGAAAAAAAACAAAACACACACTTTTCTAAAAATACTATGTTTTTGTGTGTAAGATGCTTCCTCAAAAAGTGTAGAACCTAACTAAACCATGAGTTTTATAAGCCTGCCTTAAGAACTACTCATCAGGTTGTTTAACCCAGTATTAAGCCAAATAAAAAGCACAAATGAAGTAAGACTGAATAAACCCTCTGCCTGAAAATGAGCTAACTGGTCTGAAAGGAACAGAGGACAGTGGAAATAAATGCCTCAGACAGTGCTGTCAACCAGTCAGGAATCAAAGGTACTTATTTTGAAATTCGCAAGTACTGGTATTTCTCAATTATGCATCTCTTGGAACTTATTATTACTTCAAAAATTTTATTTATTTTTGGCTACACTGGGTCTGCACTGCTGTGTGCAAGCTTTCTCTAGTTGTGGTAAGTGGGGGCTACTCTCTAGTTGCATGAGTGGGTTTCTCATTGTAGTGTCTTCTCCTGTTGCAGACCTCGGACTCAAGGGTGCATAGGCTTTAGTAGTTGTGGCATTCCAGCTTTGTTGCTCCATGGCATGTGGGATCTTCCCACACCACGGATCAAACCCCCATCTCCTCACTGACAGGCATGTGCTCAACCACTGGACCAGTGAAGTCTGATGGTCAGTAATAAAGGCAAAGAATTCTAATTGTTTGAGCTAACTTTGGAATTGAAAAAGGCAACCAAGATCACCAAAACATCAACATTTTACATATCAGAAAAACCTGGTTCAGAAGTAAAATGGTGACTTGTTATAGAAGAACAAAGGGAATGTTTAGAGGTATTAATTTAGGACTAGATTTGGGAACTGAAGTGAAAGTCACTCAGTTGTGTCTGACTCTTTGCAACCCCATGGACTACACAGTCCATGGAATTCTTCAGGCCAGAACACTGGAGTGGGTAGCCTTTCCTTTCTCCTCCAGGGGATCTTCACAATCCAGGGATCAAACCCAGGTCTCCCACATTGCAGGCGGATTCTTTACCAGCCAAGCCACCAGGGAAGCCCAAGAATACTTGAGTGGGTAGCCTATCCCTTCCCCAGTGGATCTTCCCTACCAGGAATTGAACCAGGGTCTCTGGCATTGCAGGGGTATTCTTTACCAACTAAGCTATCAGGGAAGCCCAGATTTGAGAAAGAAGGCCACATATAAAAACTGCTTTGCACTTCTAGACACATGAACATCTATCAACAGTTATAAAATCTTAGTAGCCCCATCAACTCCATCAACTTATCAGTTGCTGGGACATCAAGGGTCCAGCCTTCAAAACTGTAAAAAATTATTCTCTATTATATATATGTGGGGTTTTTTTTGGTATTCAAAGAGCACTGATCCTGAAGTATGTGACTAAACCCTATACCACCACTTCAGCTGCTTTTCATCTTTTAGAGACTTCTGTCTGAAAACTTCTTTGTTTGTGCTTACTTGGCAGGATTGGGGCAGGAGGGAACAGAGGGGGTCACACAAATACACACAGGAGTAGAAAGCATGGTGTAACTTTGCTTTTTTAACCAAGTGTCAAATAATACAATTATTTTATGCCCAATAATCCACTTGTTCATAATCTACTCATTTTATCAGGACCTCCTTTTTTAATACTTTTGAATCACTTTTTGAACCATCTAAAGGGACTCCCTAAAAATAGGTTTATTTCCTGATAATAAGCACATAGCCATAGTACTTAACCTGATTTTAAGATTAAGTAAAGACTATTATCTAACTATTGCATATATTAAAATTTCATTAACTGTCTCAGTAACATTCTTTATTGTTTTCCTTTTCGCAGTCCAGAATCAAAGCTAGGGTCACATATCTAATGTGGCTGTTTTCTTAGATTCCTTTGTTCTTTATGGTCTGCTATTTTTTTCCACCTAGACAATTTCAAGAATAAAGCCATTTGTCTAAAGCTATTCAATTTGTGTTTGCTTTGCTTCCTCTAGTTGGATACAGATTATTATTTGCCAAAAATACCACAGAAACAACACTGTATCTTCTTCTGTATCTCCTTAAACATAAGTCAAGATGTCAATTTATACCATTAATAATACTAATTTAACTTTAAGTTAAGGCATTTCTACCAAGTTGCTCCAGTAAACACAACTTTTCTCTCTGTAATGAATAATTTATGGGAGAATAGTTTGATACTGTGTCAGTATTCTAATCCTCAGTAAACTTCACTTCTTTAATTATTGACAATGTTTTCCTACATTTATAAGCTGACTTTTATTTATATCACTGTGAACCAATGGACTCATATATTGAAAATTCAGGCTATCATCCACAGTATCATTATTTTAATTTGAGAAGTGACTCATTTTTGACACTGCAATATGATTCTCTAAAAACACTTATCCTATTGAAGAGTTATCCATTCTTTCCTGTGGTAGTCCTAGAAACAGTTATTTCTCCAAAGAAATAACTTCGTAAGAACACACAAATATTTAACAGTAGTTAATGCCCCAAAGGTAGAAATGAGTAAGAATCATTAATGATCAAAAACCATAGAATATACATTTTATCAAAGCATGGTTATGAAATGACTTGTAAAGAGGCTGCTTTTTTTGGTAGGTGATCTTGAAAATGGCCAATCATGATAAAAACAAAGAGGTAATGCAAACTGGCAAGCCTTAGAAAACAAGAGCATAACTGAATTCCACTGGTCTTATGATTAAGTATAAATCCTATAAACTTTGCTCAGAAATGGGAAAAATGACCCATAAAACTCTCATTAAGTTCAAATCAACACAAAGGATATTTCTTCTAATGAACTACATGAGATATTATATATTGCTGATGAACATTAGACAATTTTCTTCAACTGTGATTCATGGGAGTACTGGTGTATAACTTCACCTAAAAAAGAGCTCATTTTTACCTTTCACATGTAAAAGTCATAAGACCAGGCCCTAACAGAAATTATATTTCCAAAACCAAAAATCCCTAGATGTGGTAGTCATGGCAAATGCAAACCACTCTTGGAATGAAACTCAGAAAACATCCATGAACTGCAAAGAATCTCACAATATCCTGTTGCATATCTTGTCACATGCTTCGCTGCTGCTGATGCTAAGTCGCTTCAGTCGTGTCCGACTCTGTGCGACCCCACAGACGGCAGCCCAACAGGCTCCGCCGTCCCTGGGATTATCCAGGCAAGAACAGTGGAGTGGGTTGCCATTTCCTTCTCCAATGCGTGAAAGTGAAAAGTGAAAGTGAAGTCGCTCAGTCATGTCCGATTGTAGTGACCCCATGGACTGTAGCCTACCAGGCTCCTCCGTCCATGAGATTTTCTAAGCAAGAGTACTGGAGTGGCTTGCCATTGTCATATGCTTTAGATCCATGCAATAGGCTTCTTAGACAGAAGCTATCACAAAGCTTTGTCATGTTTTTAGTTGTACAACATAATCATAGAACTTAATAAATAATTTTGTCCCTACAGTTAAAGATCAACTGCTAAAGAGCACTAGTAAGAAACACAAATAGTATATTAAGGTGGAAAAGGTTAGAAGCAAATGATACATAATCAATTAACTCAGAGAAACTCATTAATACAACAAAGTTTCAAGAGCTTACTATGTGTAAGCCAAAATTCTAGTAGTTTGGTGCAAAAGTAACTAAAGTTCTGAATTGCTGAACTTTGTCATTTGATACTGGAATCCACTGACAAGTTTAAAGGATGTTATACATTCTTTAAATGCATACTTCTTATGGTTTTTTGCTAGTGACATTACTTGCTGATCATTTTATATCTATTTTAGACTATGGAAATGATGTCAGACAAAAAAAGCAAATGAGCGATTTTCTTACTGGAGTTCAAAATAGGTCATAGAGCGATGGAGAAAACTTGTAATGTCAACAATACATCTGGCCCAGGAACTGCTAATAAACATACAGTGCAAAGGTGATTCAAGAAGTTTTGCAAAGGGCCCTAGAGCCTTGAGGATGAGGAACGCAGTGGCTAGCTACTGGAAGTTAACAATGACAAACTGATGGTCATCATCGAAGCTGATCCTCTTACAGCTACAGAACAAAGTGCCAAAGAACTCAACATCAACCACGGTATGGTCATTCAGCATCTGAAGCAAACTGGAAAGGTGAAAAAGCTCCATAAGCATGTGTCTCTGAGCTGACCAAAAATTCAAAAATCAGTTTTGAAGTGTCGCAACAAAGAACCATATCTCAACTGGATTGTGACATGAGATGAAAAGTGGATTTTATATGACAACCAGCTCAGTAGTTGGACCAAGAAGCTCCAGAGCAATTTCCAAAGCCAAACTTGCACACACACACACACACAAAAGGTCATGGTCAATGTTCGGTGATCTACTATTGTCAGTCTGATCTGCTCAGCTTTCTGAATCTTGGCAAAACCATCATATCTGAGAAGTATGCTCAACAAACTGATGGGATGAACCTATAGCTGCAAAGGCTGCAGCTGGTAATAGGCAACAGAAAGCACCCAATTCTTCTCCACAGCATTCGATAGTGGGCAAGAAAGTTTTGCTTCATCTGCAATATTCACCTGACCTCCTGCCAACCAACTACCAATTCTTCAAGCATCTTGACAACTTTTTAAAGGGAAAATGCTTCCACAAACAACAGTAGGTAGAAAATGCTTTTCAAGTGTGTATCAAATCCTGAGGTACAGATTTTTAAGCTATAGGAATAAACTTATTTCTTGTTGGCAAAATGTGCTGACTGTAATGGCTACTATTCTGATTAATAAAGATGTGTCTGAGCCTAGTTACGACTTAAAATTCATGGTCTGAAACTGAAATTACATTTGCACCAATCTAATAACAAGCATTAACTCTTACTTCTAGAATAGCCGTTGTCTACTGTTATCCTCATTTTACAGATATGATAAATCCTCACCACTTAACTTACAAGTTATACAGCTATGAAGTGATGTTAGGTTTTAAATCTAGTCAGTTGATAAAACTTGTAAAGAGGCAACATAAATATGATTTAAGGAAGAATGTTGACATTCTTGAGATCACGAAAGTGAGTTAACTCAAGAGCACAAGTGTAATGTGACTAAACAGAATGTATAATACTAGTGAGGCTGAAATGCACACCTGCTCCACCTCACTGTACTAGCAATTCTGGCTTCAATTAATGTCACTGACATTAAAATAACACAGTAATTCTCACAGAAATGAATAAAAATTCGTTAAATATATAGCTGACTGGACTTTTACAAAAGGTCTTAACTAGCATGTTGGAAAAGGCAATGGCACCCCACTCCAGTACTCTTGCCTAGAAAATCCCATGGATGGAGGAGCCTGGTGGGCTGCAGTCAATGGGATCACGAAGAGTCGGACATGACTAAGCGACTTCACTTTGACTTTTCACTTTCGTGCACTAGAGAAGGAAGTGGGAACGCACTTTGATGTTCTTGCCTGGAGAATTCCAGGGACGGGGGACCCTGGTGGGCTGCCATCTATGGGGTTGCACAGAGTCGGACATGACTGAAGTGACTTAGCAGCAGTAGCAGCATGTAGGAGGACTCTAACTGAAGAATAGGTGAAGAGAACTACATGCAAATTGCTCATGTATGCTGCTGATTTGGGGTACTTTTGCTAGAGAAAATGAACAATATAGTTTTATGCCTACAGTGTCTTTCCCATCCTAACATTCTGCTAATAATTCAGTTTGGTATCTAATAAATACATTGAGCGGGACCATTTTAGTACCTGATTCTTTGATTGCTTTTCTAGCACTAAGGCTAGAATGGACAGATAAGTAAAATATGATATAATTCAGTGTGATCATTCAGGTTATTTCTAGAGTGACTGAATTTTTCCAACAGGTTTATTTAACTTATATGGATGAGTATGTATTAGCAAACACTCTCTACAAACACTGAATTACTCAACTACACTATACTCCACAAGCATTAAAGTTAGAGACATATACAGTCTATCATTCTACTCCAGTGATGAGTTATTACAAATATCCACACTTTTGTGTGAAAAACTAAATGTGTGACTGAATTTTACATATCCTAATGCATCTTGTTAATTGAGCAGGACTTTCACTTCAACACTAAGCTAATTCTATCTTCAACAATGAACAAGGGCAAAGTTTTTCTCCTTCATACTCAAATATAAAAAACTGCATCTACAATGTGGCTAAGGTTTTATTTATCCTAAAAATTTGGTATTATACTATACAGGTAGAAGTTAACAGAGTATTCTGTGCTCCAGCAGAGTGTTTCTGATAAACTGTGAAATAACAAATTAACAGTGGAATTAGTGTCTAAAGCATTAAAAAGACAGTCTCACATAGACCAAACACTGAAAAGTTTTGTGAAAACCACAGAAAATTTAAATAATTTATTATTATCAGAACCAATGA
Source organism: Oryx dammah (assembly GCF_014754425.2). Classification (NCBI taxonomy): domain Eukaryota; kingdom Metazoa; phylum Chordata; class Mammalia; order Artiodactyla; family Bovidae; genus Oryx; species Oryx dammah. The sequence goes on from NW_024080426.1 coordinate 265,257, forward strand.
AACAGAGATCACTAATCTAGTAACATTTTAATCAAGATGTTTAAAGAACTGAAAACATCAATTTAACTAAAAACAACTTAATACATATAAACAATCGGCTTGGACAAAATGGGCAATAGGAAAATTAGTTTTTCTTGTAAAGCAGTTACAAGTAAAGGCAGTTAAGAAAGAAAAGGTTTAAAAGGAGTACACCCAGAATGTAATAACCACAACAACTTACAGGTAACAATTTATAAAATTAACAACTTTATCTATAAGTACAAGATAAAGTTCCAAAGTACAGAAGGAAAGAAATCAATTTAATTAAGATGAGCAGGAAGACAGACAAGCACCTGTTAAAGAGCCCTGTAAAGCTTGTAAACCTATTCACTTCGATTTCTTCATCCTTTTAAAAATTTGTCGTGTCTAATTAAATTAACATGAGGACAAACAAAATATAGAGAAAAAAGGTCATGTTGACCCCAAAAACTAATTTCAGTCCGTAATACATACCTCTAGCATATAGTCGTGTGCTATCCATGTAAGTTGCAAGGTTTTCTGCTACCAAAGTAACTAAGGCATGATTGTGCTGAAGCTGACTGATTAAATCATGACGATAAAATACATGGGGACTTCGCTGAGATTGACTAAAACGAGAAGAACTTAACAGTATAATCAGGCAAATGAACACTAATTTATAGATATTAATTTCTAACTATCACTTTTAAAAGGTTAAAATATTTTTTAACCTAAGTTGTTATAAACTTAGTCAACAGTCTCCTTTATAAGTACAAAACATTAAGGAATCTGAGAGTAACTATGGCCTCAAAACATAAATATTTATTCTAATGCTTAAACTATCTATCAGTATTCTCCAATTTCACCCAAGATACTAATCTTACATGATACTGATGTCAAAGCACAACTACTATGGAGTTAGGTGCAAATTTACATCATCAAGGATATTAGCCACGGAGGCTCACTCTAGTACACTGAATTTGTAGCCAGACTTGCCTATGGATACCACCAGAAAGATACCTAGTTCCCTTCTGATTTTGCATTTTCAAGAAAATCAATCAACTGTCACATCATTATACATCTACTGATCAAATGATAAGTCAGCATAGTATAGTACTGCATATATAAGCAATATAAAAAAGGATATGTCTGATAAAAGATAAAAGGTATGCATGAATGTGAGATCAAACATAATAAAGATACAGCCTCACAAATAAGTATTATTACACTATTTCAGTATTTCCTACAGTTATTTATCTACATAGAATTTCCTAATTTCATGTAATTATTTCACCATTAGGGGGACAAAAAAGATTAAAAATACAACTTGAAAAATATAAAAGCAGCATCAAATAAGTCTTTTAAACAGAAATCCTGTTTATATACATAATCACAACAAGTCTTAAGTTATAAAGGATCTTGGCAATCACAATAAAGGAAAAATATTTTTAGATGTTGGAGAAGCACTCTTAGATTACACAGCTGGAGTAATCACACAACTCAGTCAACACTGGAGTTCACTAACAGGAGTCCTGATTGTACTGTGAGTATTCCTGCCACTGCAATGAGCTTTCTACATGCTACTTCTTCTCTCCTGTCATTAACTCAACATATATTGCAAGAATATAAAAGGATAAATTATTATAATAACTGCATCAAGTAACTTAGTATCAATATTCAAGAATGATAACTTAGCATCATACAATAATTTAGCATCAAGTACAAATGCAAAAAAAATTAGCTATTTAAGAAAATCCAGCCAAAATAGAGTAAAAAATATCTTTTAATAAAGACTGATCAAAAAAATTAAAAAAGACTGATCATCTTCTATAATTTATATCACATTTAGTTTTATCTTTGAGAATTAACTATTAAAATTTCAAGAAAATATAAAACCCTGCCACCCTAATTTGGAAAATACTATTCACTAGTATGAAATTTAAAATTAATTTTTAAAAAATACTGAGAATATATCAGAGTAGACCAGTTAAGAAGATATTAAAGACTGCATGAAACACAATCATATGGAACTAAGAATGTGTATAAAGCCAAGGAAGGGGGAACTGGCAGAAAAGGTTAAGATGAAATAAGAAGGGAGATAAAGAAAGCCCAGCCCATGATAATATCTGGAATATCTCCTGGAATTGGGATAATTCTGAACTAAGTGCAAAGGCAATATCTTAATTCATACTTAATTGCTACATAAAACTGGATATCCAAATTAATTGTCACTAAATATAAAGGAAAATACAATCAAGAAATCTTAACTTCATTAAGCTGTTTTCCCACTCTCGTTTCTATTAAAATCTGCTATTACTGATACACTGTTTTCAACATAAGGAAAATAAAAATAAAATAATTTTCTGAAGTAAAAGCCTTACCTTAAATTCTGAGGTGCTTCCCCAAACAAACTACAAATTTCTCTTATTTGTTTCAGCGCAGGAATTACCCATTTGTCATTTGTGCGAAGTTCTTCAATAAAGCGATCTATCCACTGGATCTTTTGTGTGTCTCGATCCTTATACACACACAAAATTATGGTTTAAAGACCAATGTTCAAAATAAATCTACCTCCAAATTACTTTGAGAATACAAAGCAGAAAGCCTTTAAGCTAAGCCTCATAAAAATGATGATGTAATTTTAATATTCTAATGAAATAAAACACCTTCAGTATGTTTTTCATTTGAACTTATCACATGAATTCTAAACTGTAAAGAACTACTATGGAGTCAGTGTTCCATGGATCCAGATATATCTGCAATATGGTATAAATTCTAAGCCCATGAATATTAACAAAAAATCTGACTTTTAAAACACACACTTATATGTGAGCATTGAATTTTAACTGTTTTATAAAGTTCTTAATTATAAAAGGCAAAACATACAATCTCAAGTATTACTATATATGCGTGTAATGTTGGTGTATTTTTTTTCTAAAAAGGTCAACCAACACCACTTTTTCATAAGAATAAAAAGAAATCAAAAAAAAAAAAAAAAAGAAATCAACACACAAACAGAATGGAAGAGGAAAAGAATTACATGAATGGAAAACAGGCACATGTTTTCACAGAAAGGAAACTTTTAAATGTTGAACAATGTAGTATGTAAGTTTGTTTCTTAAAATATGGTATAATTTACTGGTTAGTCCTTTTATCTATGAGTTTGGTAAACTTACATTCATAAGATATAAATGCAGGGAAGCTGTTATGACTTGCTAACAAGAAAAACCTCTGTTTTTGAGCAAACTTGTAAAAACAAGCAAAACCTGTTTTGAGCAAAACAATCTATCCTTACTTTCAAAGTAATAATTGGTTTTAGTGAATCACAATTTCATCTGAGCATCATCAATATTATTATAATGAGTTAACAGTATTATTATAATGAGTTTCATTTGTATAAACCCTCTAACAATGTGCTAAAAATGTTCAGTGAATGATATAAGAATTTGTTGGGAAAAATGTTAGAGGAGGAAACTAGACTTATATGACAATGTAAGTTAGGACAATCCTTAAATATTACTCTTTGAATGATTAAATAATGGAATTATTCTCTAACAAAGATATCCTATTTGTGAGGAAAAGTCAGAAAAAAAAGAGCAAAGAAGCACTGACATACCTGGGAACAACTATAATCTAGTATTTTTATGTGGGCACTGAGAGCTAGGTCCATGATGTCTACAGGTACATCGTCACTATGAGCCAGATTCCAAAGAAGGTTCAACACTTTGTGTGCCATCACACCATCTTTATCATCTTCTGCAAGACGTCGTATCAGCTCTAGCAGCTTTTCACGTTGCTTTTTACTTGCATTTGTCCAACTTGCCTAGGAAAAAAAAAATCACATCAATATCAGTTTAGACATGTATTATTAGGTCATAACAGCTTTATACATGACTCTAATAAATTATAGTCAATTCACTACACCCACATATACGTATACACCAAGAACACAATTTACTTCCCATTTGAGGAAACAGTATTCAAAAAGAAGACTAAATAGCAGAAGAAGCAAAATCTCTGTTTATACTTGTCTTCTACCACTTTAAAATTATATAATAAAAAGATGGAAAAAGATACCTAATACAAAATACATTAAGAGATTCTAAAACTCAACAACAAAATACCCTAGTTCAAAAATTGGCAAAGAACTTAAGAGATATTTCTCCAAAGAAGATATAAATGTGCCACGAGCACACAAAAGATGCTCAACACCACTGATTAGAGAAATGCAAATCAAAATTACAATGGGGAACTACTTCATATGTATAAGCATGGCTGTTTTCAGAAATACAAAATAACAACTATCAATAAGAATGTGGAACATTTGTGTATTGCTGGTGTAAATGTAAAATGGTACAGCTGCTACAGAAAACAGTTCACTAGTTTCTCAAAAAATTAAAAATAGAACTACCACATGATCCAGCACTTCCACTTCTGTGCATGTATGCAAAAGAACTGAAAGCAAGGTCTCAAACTGACATTTCTAAACCCACAGTCACAACACCATTTTAATTCACAACAGCTAAATGTGGAAACAATCCAAGTGTCCATCTATGGAAGAATGCATAATCAAATGTGGCATATCCATACTATGAAATATTATTCACTTAAAAAGTAAAAAACTGATATATATTACAAAATGCATGAATCCTGAGGACATGACAGTCAGCGAAATACACCAGATACTAAAAGTCAAGTATTATATGATTCCACTTGAATTAGGTACCTAGAGCAGTAAAAATCATACATATGAAATTAGCAGGGTCGTTTCCAGCTCTGGCATGAGTGAGAATGGGTGGTTCTTGTTTACTCTGGGTATAGTATATCAGAAAAACAACAGAGAAGACAGTGAAATAAAAACCTGGCAGTCTTGAAGAATCTAATATACTTCCAGTATTTGAACAAGGCAAAAAGAAACATACACAGATTACTAAAATAAAAAATAAAACAAATATATCACTATCCAGGCTGCAGAAAGGATAATAGGGAATAACAGAAACAACACAACAAACATAAACTTGACAATTTATATGATATGAACTACACAACTGAAAAAACACAAATTACTACAACTCATATACATAAAATAACTGTAGAAGAATTAATGAAAAATTAAATTCATAATTTACAAATTCCCAGAAACAAAACCAACAGACCAAGATAGTTTCATGGAAGATTTCTACCTAGCACTTTTATCACTTGCCGTACATAATTTCTTCCAGTAAAGAGGAGAACACAATTTCCCATTTATTTTACAGAAGAATACCTTGATGTACACACACACCACACTACAGACCAACCCCTCATGAATACAGATTTGTACTTCCTCAACATAATACTAGAAACTGAAATTCAGCAACAATACAGTAAAAGGATATGACCATCAGCAAGGGAAGGATGGACTGCTGATTCAATACAGGAAAAGTAATTACTGTAACGCACTACATTAACAGTAAGAAAGAAAAACAATCATATTAATAAATATAGAAAAAATCTGACAAAATTTAACATCTACTTATGACAAAAACACTGAGAAAACAGAAACGGAGTAGAACTTTCTCAAGTTTGATGAAAGACATCTAAAAAAACACGCAGTTATCATTATTATTAGTGAAACACGAATGTTTTTTCTCTTTATTATCTGTCTAAGATAATGCTGGATAGGAAACTCTAGATATAAGGGAAGAATAAAACATTCATTTAGGAAAAATGAAGAAAAAAACATGAAGATCATATGATTTTATATGTAAAAAATCTCAAGGAGTTCAGAGGAGAAATTTTAAAGACTACTGTATTTAAGATCACAGACTGTAAGTATATACAACAGATTATTTCTATATAGAAGTGATCAACTTATGAATATCAGAAATACTGGGAACATCTATAACTGCTTCAGAAAATATATTTATATTCCTAAGTATAAAATATTGTTACAGGGTTCAGAAGCAGAAGGAACTCAGCATTCTAATGAAAAGCAATATGGTTTTCACGGAACAGAAGACTGAAGATAGCAAAAATGTTAAGTCTCCCTAAATTGATACACAGGTTTAATATATTTGACAAATCCCAGCAATATTTTCACTGTATCAGACAAAAACTGTGCTAAAATTTTACATATAAAGACAAAGGAACTAGAGTACATAATTTTGAATAAAGACAAATATAGTGAGAGGAATTTCTGCCCCTGACTGCAAAGTTGATATGTAAACACTAAGCAAAGCTGTAATATTGAGAGGGACAGAAAATGACACAAACACAGAACCTAGAAACAGCACCCTACAAATATACCCAGTTGATATTTGACAAAGATGCAAAAGTAATCTAACGCAGGCAGGAAGATAGCTTTTCTTGTATGGTAAAAGAGCTGAACATACATAGGGAACCAAAAACCAAAACAAATCTGCACAACAAACAAAATCCCAGCCATCTAACTCGGTTACACAGAAAACCAGACTTAACTATAAAATTACAGAAATTTCACAAAACACAATGCAGTAAAAATTCTTTGGTATTTATCTCTAGTAAACAACTACCTGGCTGACGCTCCAAGTGTGATCCATTAAAAGGAAATCAACTGAACCTCATTAGAACAAATTCTACTATCAAAATATCCTCAGTTCAGTTCAGTTCAGTTTAGTCAGTCAGTCGTGTCCAACTCTTTGCGACCCCATGAACTGCAGCACACCAAGGCCTCCCTGTCCATGACCAACTCCAGAGTTCACTCAAACTCACGTCCCTCAAGTCAGTGATGCCATCCAGCCATCTCATCCTCTGTCATCCCCTTCTCCTCCTGCCCCCAATCCCTCCCAGCATCAGTCTTTTCCAGTGAGTCAACTCTTCGCATGAGGTGGCCAAAGTACTGGAGTTTCAGCTTTAGCATCATTCCTTCCAAAGAACACCCAGGACAGATCTCCTTCCGAATGGACTGGTTCAATCTCCTTGCAGTCCAGGAGACTCTCAAGAGTCTTCTCCAACACCACAGTTCAAAAGCATCAATTCTTCGGCACTCAGCCTTCTTCACAGTCTAACTCTTACATCCATACATGACCACTGAAAACACCATAGCCTTGACTAGATGGACCTTTGTTGGCAAAGTAATGTCTCTGCTTTTGAATATGCTAAGTTGTTCATAACTTTCCTTTCAAAGAGTAAGCATCTTTTAATTTCATGGGTGCAGTCACCATCTGCAGTGATTTTGGAGCCCAGAAAAATAGTCAGCCCATTTCCAGTTTCCCCATCTATTTCCCATGAAGTGATGGGATCAGATGCCATGATATTCATTTTCTGAATGTTCAGCTTTAAGCCAATTTTTTTACTCTCCTCTTTCACTTTCATCAAGAGGCTTTTTAGCTCCTCTTCACTTTCTGCCAAAAGGGTGGTGTCATCTGCATACCTGAGGTTATTGATATTTCTCCCGGCAGTCTTGATTCCAGCTTGTGCTTCTTCCAGCCCAGCATTTCTCATGATGTTCTCTGCATGTAAGTGAAATAAGCAGGGTGACAATATACAGGCTTGATGTCCTCCTTTTCCTATTTGGAACCAGTCTGCTGTTCCATATCCAGTTCTAATTGTTCCTTCTGGACCTGATACAGGTTTCTCAAGAGGCAGGTCAGGTGGTCTGGTATTCCCATCTCTTTCAGAATTTTCCACAGTTTATTGTGATCCACACAATCAAAGGCTTTGGCATAGTCAGTAAGGCAGAAATAGATGTTTTTCTGGAACTCTCTTGCTTTTTCAATGATCCAGCGGATGTTGGCAATTTGATCTCTGGTTCCTCTGCCTTTTCTAAAACCAGCTTGAACATCTGGAAGTTCATGGCTCATGTATTGCTGAAGCCTGGCTTGGAGAATTTTGAGCATCACTTTACTAGCATGTGAGATGAGTGCAATTGTGCAGTAGTTTGAGCATTCTTTTGCCATTTCCTTTCTTTGGAATTGGAATGAAAACAGACCTTTTTCAGTCCTGTGGCCACTGCTGAGTTTTCCAAATTTGCTGGCATATTGAGTGCAGCACACACAGCATCATCTTTAAGGATTTGAAACAGCTCAACTGGAATTCCATCACCTCTTCTAGCTTTGTTCGTAGTGGTCTTTGGAAAGAATCATGCTAAAGCTGAAACTCCAGTACTCTGGCCAGCTCATGTGAAGTGCTGACTCATTGGAGAAGACTCTGATGCTGGGAGGGATTGGGGGCAGGAGGAGAAGGGTACAACAGAGGATGAGATGGCTGGATGGCATCACTGATTCAATGGACATGAGTTTGGGTAAACTCCGGGAGTTGGTGATGGATAGGGAGGCCTGGGGTGCTGCAATTCATGGGGCAGCCAAGAGTCAGACACGACTGAGCGAATGAAACTGAACTGAACTACAACTGCCTAACATAATCCTAGCTAATATCTTTTAGGAAACTGATAAACTAATGCTAAATTTTTAAGTCATTTCAAAAGACCTAAGAATAGCCAAAATGACCTTATAATTTCTTGAAGTTTGAAAAAAACTTCCTATAAAGTTGCACTAATCAATGTGGCATAACATATGCATTCATGAAAAATAAAGCCCCAAATAAATCCTTACAACTATGATCACATGATTTTAAACAAATGCCAGGACACTGCCATTTAAAAAAAAAAAAAAAAGCCTTTTAAACAAATGCTGGATAAATAGAATAAATAATGCAGAAGAATGAACCTGGAACTCCACCTCACACTACACACAAAATATTATTCAAAACTTAATATAAGCTTAAGATAAAAGCTAAAAACATTTTCAAAAATTGAGACTGCAGATAAAACAATAATTTCTTAAATATGAAACCAAAACTATAAGACCATTTGTACTTTTTGAATCCTCCCTCCAATAAATAAACAAACTGAACTTCACCAAAATTTAATAACTCTTATCATAAATGGGTAAATCTTTAGAGAAAGAAAGTAGACCACTGGTTTCCAGGGTGAGGAAGGGCAGAAAGAGAAATAATAGGAATGATGACTGTGTTTTGTATTCTGACAAAGGCAGTGATTGCACAACACCAGGAATGTAAAAAATCTCACTGAATGATACACTTTAAAATGGGTCTTTAGAACATTTCATTTAATATAAAATTCACCTGGACAAAAAAAATTAACTTTGTGTCACAAAAATGACATCAAGAAAGTGAACAACTATCAAAAAGAAAATATTTGCAAATCATAATATAATAAGAGACTCTGTATACAATGTACAAGAAACTCATAAATCAGAGACAAATATATGATTTAAAAGGGTATTTCTTAAAGATGATATAAAAATGACCACTAAATACATAAATACATCAGACATCAAGAAACATGCAAATCAGAACCACTGGGATATTACTTACCTCCACTAGTATGGTAAAGATAATAAAGACATACGAGCTAACCATACAGTTCATGTGTTTGGCTACTGAGTTAGAAAAATAATGCTAATAAAACCAAGAAATACTGTTAAAACACTGACAAGAATCAAGCATCGTATATACAAAGAAACTCTTAGGAGTCAAAAAAAAAAAAGGGAAACAATCAAACAGGAAAAGCAAACAGGTCATGTAAAAATATCTCCAGTCTTTTTATTGACTAAGAAAAATTGTGAAGACTAGTGCTTCAATGAGAAAGAATTTCAAACTTATGAGACTGTGAAAAAGTACCAATTCTGTTACCACAGGATTGTAAATCAGTACAAACACACAGAAAACAAAAACTAAGAATTCCAGTAAGGAGTAACTATTTTAACTGAGGATATGTCAGGATCATTTAGTTACCAACTATAAAGAACTGCTAACAGACCCATACTCCATGCTTCCTTTAAGGCATTTTTAGTAACATCTTGAAGGCCTGTATGCGAGACAGCAGAGACAAGATGTATAGAACAGTCTTCTGGACTCTGTGGGAGAGGGCAAGGGTGGGATGATTTGCGAGAATGGCATTGAAACATGTATATTATCATATGTGAAATGAATCGCCAGTCCAGGTTCAATGCATGATACCGGATGCTTGGGGCTGGTGCACTGGGATGACCCTGAGCAATAGGATGGGGAGGGAGGTGGAAGGGGAGACTCAGGATGAGGAACATATGTACACCTGTGGCAGATTCATGTCAATGTATGGCAAAACCAATACAATATTGTAAAGTAATTAGCCTCCAATTAAAATAAATATATTAAAAAATAAAAAAAACACAATGCAACACTATATGAATTATCAGTTTGTTTACCAACCCCTCAAAAACTAATGCTTCTTACTTAGTAACAGATGTTCAATGAACACCTGGAAAGCCAAAGTAGCAATGCACTTTGGAATTGTGCATTAATGGAATAATGGAATACTACATAATGGAATTACTACAATTATAGTCAGACCATCTTGAAAATCTTTGAATTCAAAGGAGACTTGATGCCCTTCCATTCTTATGTCATCAAGACTAGTATTTCTGACAAAAATAATTCAGAAGTTTTCTCTGAAATTAAATTTTAGAGTATTTACAACTTCCCAATGCTTGTTTTATGTTCAATGGTGAATCAGTTCAATGAATTTTTTAAAAATATGTACAAAAGATTTCTTCACTTTAGTGGATTCATCCATTAACAGCTCTGAATGTATTAATTTCACTGACATGTAGCATTCAACGATTAGGTTAGACCACATCTGATTTATCCTTTTACTATTCATAACATGTGAAACTTCCAACTTGGAATAAACAGAAATAATTCTAAGGAAGACATTATTAAACATGTATTGTGGTATATGTATGATTAGTTTGTCCAGAGAATACATTTATGAATATAAAAGCTCTGTTGTAGGACACAAGAAGCTACATTTTAACAGATAATGCCAAATTGTTTTCTCAAGACTTTGTACCAACTTAAGGTGTCACCTAAATGCAACAGTTATTTTCAGTAAGAAATCCTATAATTCTAAAGGATATGGTTACTAGAATATTCATCAGGAACGATAAAATATGATTTTAATTTTAAGCTCTTGATCCATAAATCCTCAATTTTAACAACTATAAATAAACGTTGTTTTCAGGTGCCCAAATATACCAATGCCGATATATGAGTCTCTTAAAACTTCTTTCTAAATCTCATTCCTATTTCCCTATATACATCAGCCCAGAGCAAAACTGCTTTAGTGTCTTATTTGTCTCCACATTTGGTTCATGTCTCACTTTGCACTGTAACAGATAATATTTCCCTAAATTTCTGTAATTTATATTAACCTGGAATAAAATCAGGACTTTGCTGGAGGCTCAGGGAATGGGAATCTACCTGCCAACACAGGGAACATGGGTTCAATCCTTGGTCTGGGAAGACTTCCCACACCCAAAAGCCGCAACTACCCAAATACACACACTAGAACCCACAAGCCTGAAGGCTATGGACCTGGAGCCCATGCTCCACAACAAGGGAAGTCATCAATAAGAAGCCCATGCAAAGAAACAAAGACCCAGTGAAGCCAACAAACAAACCCACAGTGGATGAAGATTAAAAATTTTTGAAAGAAAAAAGGCAAAATCAATAATTGGCAAAGGAAACTAAATCTAAAAGAAAAATAGCTATTTCTGTATTTGTGAAGAAAATTATTATAATAAAAACTGTTAAATTTTGACTGGAACACATAACAAACTAATTCCTTCTCAGACATTCCTTAATAAAATTTGTTAGTAAGTATACTGGTCAACATAAAAGACATCTAACTAATTAAATCTAATTTGAAAATGGTACAACTTTACTATTTGAATTTCTACCTTAAAGCAATCAAAAAGATGATCAAGTTGTTCAGGAGAAAAATCCCAAGCCAACTTTGCCAGAAGGTCATGTACATTCTTTACAATGGCTTCATGTTTCCCTGCCTGGTGAAAAAAGCAAAATAACAGTATTTATTTATGATATAAATAAAATCAAACTCATATCACACATATCTGAACAGAAACAGGAAATAACCTCTACTGTGTCAACCTCTATTAGTTGGTAAAATATTTCTACCTGCTTAATCTAGAGATATAAATTAAATTCCAAATACTCTAAATGTTTTAAAGATGCCATTTATATAAATAAATTTTATACACAATTTCTTGATATAGGTAGTAATAAGCTCCAGGAATTCATAGGCAAGTTTATGACAGAATTTTTCAAAATAAAATTAAGAAAAAATAAGGCAAAATAATGGAGTCTTTCAAAATTGAAACTTAAGTGCTCAACAATGGCAAATGAACATTTCGTTGGGTTCTCTTTAAAATAAACTTTGTAATCCACAGCTTATTAGTACTTACCACATGACCAATCAAGAACACTTGCCATGAGGTAACTGAATTATATATTAATAATTCAGAAACCAAACATGTATTTATCCTCATGGAAAGTTTAAATGTTTCAGGAATTTCCTGATGGTTCAGTGGTTAAGAATCCACTTATCAATTTAGATTCAATCCCTGATTCAGAAAGATCCCAATGCCATGGGGCAATTAAGCCTGTGGGGCAACAATTACGGGCACCACATGCTGCAACTACTGAAGCCCGTGTGCCTAGAGCCTGTGTTCCACAAGAAGAGAAGCCACTGCAATGAGAAACCCACTCACAGCAATGAGAGAATAGCCTCCAATCTCAGAAACTAGAGAAAGTCTGCACAGCAAAGAAGACCCAGTGCAGCCAAAAAAAAAGAAAATGTTTTAATGTTCTATCATAGTCATAAGTTTTTATAAGTAACATAGTAATACCACTCTTGTAACATTTTTTCTTTACGTAATTCAGAGAAAAATGTGAAACCTGTAACTTATAAACCTCAAACATAGAAGATATAATTGTTGTCAATCTATGCATTATATATAATTGTTATATAATGTACAATTACACCCTTTATGAGAGGGTGTCATAATGGGAGAAATTTATTTTTAAAATATTATTGGCTAAAAACAATTCTTTTAATTTTCAATAAAAATATTCTTGGCAAGATTTCTGTTAATATCAAGAAACTCACATACCATTACATAATGAGTACCACAAAATACTTAATTTTTAGTATTCTGCTTATAAAAAATAAAACAGCATCTTAAATTCCTTACCTGTGCTGCCCAGATATTATCAAGATCTTGTAACGTAAGAGCTTTTTCTTTAATCACAAAACGAAGAATCTTCTCTAGCTTTTCTACATACTGAGGTTGATGAAGACTATCTCTCAAGACTATGGATAAGATATTGTTTTGCTGTATCCATTCCTAAATATAATACAAAATTTTATTTCAAAACAGGAAGAAGCATTTTTTAAAAAGCGAAATAGGGAAAGAGAATTGGAAAAGGTGATTGAAAGGTATAAACTTACAGTTAGACAAATAACTACTGGGGATATAATGGACAGCAGTGATGATGACTAGAGTTAACACCACTGTAGAGTTTACTTTAAAGTTACAAAATCAGATCATGTGTCTCATCAAAAGGACAAAAAAATTTTCTTTAAGCAACAGTGGATGCCAACTAAATTTGTTATAGCCACTTGATAATATGTTAAGAAAGTCATTATACAGTATACAGTTAACTTACATACAGTGCCATGTGTCAGAAGGGTGTGTTCATTATTAAAGGACAGAAACAGCAAGGACCTAACAGAAGCAGAAGAGATTAAGAAAAGGTACAATAACCCTTACAGGAGTGATGCTCTGCACTCTGAAGCTGCCAGTGTAAATGGGGCTGTGTATGCCAGCCTCCCACCACCCTATGTCTCTCTATTAAGTAACTTGATTCTGGAGTAGACAAATAAAGTTATTATCTGTTTAAAAAAAAAAAAAGAGGTGGCAAGAATACACAGAAGAACTATACAAAACAGATCATCATGACTCAGATAACCACAATAATGTGGTCATTCACCTAGAGTCAGACTTCCTAGAGTGAAGTCAAGTGGGCCTCAGGAAACATTACTATGAACAAAGCTAGTGGAGGTGATGAACTATCAGCTGAGCTATTTCAAATCCTGTGAGATCATGCTGTTAAAGTGCTGCACACAATACACCAACAAATTTGGAAAACTCAGCAGTGATCACAGGACTGGAAAAGGTCATTTTCCAATCCCAAAGGAAGGCAATGCCAAAGAATGTACGCACTACCACACAACTGCGCTCAATTCAACACTACCAAAGTAATGCGCAAAATCCTTCAAGCTACACTTCATCAGTACATGAACTGAGAACTTCGAGGTTTACAAGCTGGATTTCGAAAAGGAAGAAGAATCACATATCAAACTGCTAACATCCACTGAATCCCAGAAAACACAAGGGAATTCCAAGAAAATATCTACTTTTGCTTCACTGACTTTATTAAATCTTTTGATTGTGTGGAACACTACCAACTGGAAAATTCTTAGAGATGGGAATACCAGAACAGCCTACATATCTCCTGAGAAACCTGTATGCAGGGCAAGAAATAACAGTTACAATCAGACATGAAACAACAGATTGATTCAAAACTGGTAAAGGAGTAGGTCAAGGCTATATAATGTCACACTGCTTATTTAACTTATATGCAGAACACATCATAAGAAATGCCGGGCTGGATGAAACACAAGTTCAAATCAAGATTGCTGGGAGGAATATCAACAACCTCAGATACACATTTGATACCACCCTAATGGCAAAAAGTAAAGAGTAACAAGAAACTCTTGATGAAGGTGAAATGGAAAGGGGAAAAGCTGGCTTAAAACAACATTCAAAAACCTATAATCACAGTATCCAGTCCCACTTCATAGCAAATAGATGGGGAAAAAATGAAAACAGTGACCAGTTTTATTTTCTTGGGCTCCAAAATCACTGTGGATGGAGACCACAGCCGCAAAATTAAAAGACACTTGTTCCTTGGAAGAAAAGCTATGACAAAAGCTATGACAAACCTACACAACATATGAAAAAGCAGAAACATCACTTTGCCAACAAAGATCCATACAAAACTATGGTTTTTCCACCAGGTCATGTACAGGTGTGAGAGTGGGACCATATAGAAGCCTGAGTGCTGAAGAATTAATGATTTCAAACTGTGGTGTTAGAGAATTTGAGAGTCACTAGGAACAGCAAAAAGATCAAACCAGTCAATTCTAAAATAAATCAACCCTGAATACTCTTTGGAAGGACTGATGCTGAACCTGAAGCTCCAATACCCTGGACACCTGATACAAAGAGCTGACTCACTAGAAAAGACACTGATGCTGGAAAAGATTGAAGGCAAAAAGAGAAGGGGACAACCGAGGATAAGATGGCTGGATGGCATCACCAACTCAATGGATATGAATTTGAGCAAACTCAGGAAAACAGTGAAGGACAGGGGAGCCTGGGGTGCTGCAGTCCATGTGGTCGAAAGAGTCAGACACGACTTAGTGACTAAATGACAGCAGTAATTTAATATTACAATAACTCTATAGGATCCAATTTTAAACATAAGCATTCCCAGAAATGTGCTAAATATACAATTATATCTCATTAATGTAATGTGTTTATTGTTATTTTAATGTAAATTCATTAAAAACTATATTACATAAAAGCAGAAAATCTACATTTTTCATATACAGAAAATGTTCCTAAAAATACAAGAGACAAAACACTTTTCAACTATCTTTGGAGAGTAGTAAATGTTGTATTTACAATCTGCCTTAGACTATTTTACAAATAAATCAAAAAGGCTACAGAGCAATGACAAATTGCTCCAACAGTTTTTGAACACTTAGTTTCTTCATCTCTCAAAAACTGCTAACAAGCCTACTCAATATTTTGCGTAGTCAATGCTCAACATCCCAAGACAAGCCAACTGCATACAGGAATGCTGAGCCCAACACTGAATTTGAACCTAGCTCTAGGTTATATACGCTTCTCAATATCAACCAAATGCCTTCAAATTACCGATTAGCAAATTTTAATTATTTCCACAAGAAAAATGAAGATTCTGTTAAGGTAGAAGTTATTCTTTACAGATATACACATCCAATGCTGGCACAGAATATGCATTCAAAAAATATTACTGAGTAATTTATCATTACAACTTACTAGATCCTACTCACTTAACCCAAAAACGTATAAAAGTATATATGGTGTATCAATGTCAAGATGATGCTGAAATAGGTATTTTAAAAACAAAGTTCATAAAAATCATGCTACTTGTCAAAATTTTATTCTTTTAATTATCATCTGCTTTTTAAAACTTCTAAATTGAACTGGCAAATTATGACCACACCAATTCATTACTAGATCTAGATTCCATATCTACCAATCCCTTCTAAAGATCACCTTTATTCACGTCATTTCAACCAACACATCAAACTATATACTTGCATCATAAGTTAGCCTACCACTCCTAACAATGAATCATTTGCTATTACTACTGTAAACAAGAGTTTTAGTATTTAATCGTCCATAATTAAGTCAATTTCCTAATATCAGAGTTAATTTTATTGTTGTTACTTCTAACATTAACAGGTGGTAATTTTCCATAAGCAGATTATTTATTCACAAAAGCAGCAAAGGGACTTACTGCCATTCTTTCAGCTGTCAGCCATTCCTCCTCTTCAGGATTACCATGCCGATGAGTATAATATGATACACTAGAAATCACCTTGTTAATTTCATTCAAGGCATTCATCTTCCCATTAAAAGAAGAAATTTGCAACAATCTACAAGAAAAATTTGGATTGAATATCACTGTACAAAACTAAGCAAGTAATTATTTACAGAGGAAGGTATCTTACCTGAGTATCATTTTCAACCTAAAAATTTCTAAATTTTTTACAGTTTCTTCTTGGTCTGGAATCCTTGAAGCTAAATTCTTCAAAGACTTAATAATCATTGAAAGGGCATCATTTTTAGTTTCATTCTTTGCTTCTTTTTTCAGCTCTTCATCAGTTAAATTTTCTAAAAATTGTGGAACTATTTCTATAATTGGAACGAAGTACTTTTTCACTGTATGTTGATTGAGAAACTCATAGCACTGTCCAAATGGTCTGAAATAAGAAAAAAACATTATTTCTGAAATATCACAGAATTTTACAAAAACTTAAATCCGGAACTAACTTCAACACTTAAATTTTTTAACATTTTAAAATGAGAAAAAAGCAGAGTAGAATTTGGAAACAAGTATTTTCAAGGTACTAAACTACATTTCTATAGTACAATGAATATTAATTTTTCAAAATAACTTACTTAATAAGAGCTGCAATTATCTGAACATTTAATGCTGATCCATTAATAAAACGATCATGCAAAATCTGGAACCCATTTAATATGCCAAATTTATTGATGAGATCCACTAGCCAACCCTGCAATACAAATGATTTGTTTAAGAAAAGTGTTAAAAGTTACTATTAGAAATAGCTTTGTTTGAAATAAGTCATAAACAGGACATTTCAATAAAATAAATACATAGTTGTATTTTAAAAGAACACAAACTATTTCTGTGAAATATTTCTGTGAAACAGTCACAGATACATTTCAGAGATCTGTTCTCTGTATTGCTTGAGCCAAAAGCAGCACGGGTTTAATTTACAAAGTAGTTCCTAATTCATGGCTGGTATTTGTTCACATCCCATAGGTCTGGTAAAGAGAAATTATGACTGCCAAAACACACTAATGAAACTGTCTGAAGCCAAAGAAAAGGAGATAGAAAAGAGAAAACAGTCACTCTTCACACACAAGAGATCCTCACTGTTTTAAGAAATCCTATCATCAGATGCTTGCTCAACAGAATCAAATCTACAATTAGTAAGGATATTAAATGTATGAGGCCAACATTAGTATGACACCAAAGCTAAGCAAAGACTGTAAGGAAACTGCCCTCAATGATATACTAGCAATCAAATTTATCATCATATTAAATGTATGACATAAACCCAGTTAATGCAAACAAAAAATCCACAATCATGCAGAAAGTTAATTAGACAAAATTCAACACCTCATCATGACAAAAACACTCAACAAAGTAAAAACACAAGGAAACTGCCTCAGCATAATAAGGGCCACATAAAAACCCAGAGTAAAGATGAAACTCAATGGTGAAATACTGAAAGCTTTTCCTCCAAGTTCAGGAACGAACAGGGATGTTTGTTTTCATTAATCTGTTCAACATATCACTGAAGTCCTAGCCATAGACGTTAAGCAAGAAAAAGAAATGAGGGACATCCAAAGTTACTAAGAAAACAGTGAAACTAACTCTACACAGAGACTGCATGTCATTTTATAGGGATTCTGTACTGTTTTGCATTAATTTTATACTCTATTTTAATGAGCATGACAGTGTACATATGCACACTAAAGATATGTCCTGCAGTTTCTAATGCTAATGTTTTCCATATATTTAAACATTAATTAAAATAAATATAGTCAAATAGCCTTTGAGACAGTAAAAGGCCATTAAGGTAATGCTTAAGCCACCAAGACATGAAAATAGACTTATATAAAAGTCCCTAAGAGCCGACTTCCCTCACCAGGTCTACTGGTTCTGTGCTTTTGCCTGCTTTTCTTATCTCTGCTGCTGCTGCTGCTGCTACGTCACTTCACTCGTGTCCGACTCTGTGAGACCCCATAGGCTCCCCAGGCTCCCCCTTCCCTGGGATTCTCCAGGCAAGAAACTGGAGTGGGTTGCCATTTCCTTCTCCAATGCATGAAAGTGAAAAGTGAAAATGAAGTCGCTCAGTCTTGCCCGACTTCGCAGCCCCATGGACTGCAGCCTACCAGGCTCCTCCATCCATGGGATTGTCCAGGCAAGAGTACTGGAGTGGGTTGCCATTGCCTTCTCCATTTCTTATCTCTATTGACATATAATTAACTCCTGTTTTTTCCCACCCTGTCTCCTTGAAACTGGTTATAATTTGGGTTAATAAAAAGGAAATGATATATTCCCTATAAAATAAGGACAAATTAAAAAATTATTTACTTGACTCAAAAGTCAGATGCTCACAATAGCATTGTCTAAGAAACTGAATGCATTGTTTAAAAAAAAAAGTATGAAAGCAAAATAACAGAACCCAGAAAATCAGTGTTAACAGTCTTTACATAAATGTTTTCTATTGTTAAATATATTAGGTACAAAATATATATAGTAGGTACAAACAAGGTAATGGTTAATGTTCATTATTTATAGTAGTTATTTATGTTCTCTAAAGCAGAAAGCACTGAACCACTGCTATGAGGGGAAACAGATTAGATTCCTATGAGCATCTTCATCAACAAATAAATACAAATTAAGCTTTGTTCAAGCATAAAATTACATTTAGTATGATGCTCATGAGTTCAACAGTAATAACTCAATAATTCACATTAAATAATTTGTCTTTAATCAGAAACCTACATATAACAAAACAAAACTAAGGAGATTAATGCCACTGGAGTTCTAAGATAAAACAGAACAATTTTAATATTTAATTTTGAAATTAACAAACCAACACACTTTTGGTGATCGAGGATCTGAGCAATGAGCAAATAATTCATCTTCAGGTGACTGAGCACTTGTGGAAACTGATTCACAAGGACGTGTACCGTTGTAGATATGAAATTTGCAATGAGGATTTAAGGCCATGGCGAGAAGTTCTAGAAGTGGAAACCAGTCTTGGGACAACTTGGCCACACAAAGTTCCACTAGGCGATGAATATTGTTAATAATGCATCTCTGTTTATATTCGGTGTGGAGGGATTGATTTACAAAGAGAAAACAGAAATTTCAAACAGAAAGATTAAAATCTTGTTAATGATCTCACATTTTTCTATACAGATGATATGGATTTTAGTCAATTTTAAAAATACTGAGATCAAACTGACATATCAGTAAAATAAACTCATAGATATTTACTTCATAATTGTATTCTACCCATTTCAAAAGCTATTTCAAATGGGTTACAAATGCCCCAGAGGTTGTCTATTTCTGCTCCATGTGCACAGGAAACAATTTATACTTTTCTTTTTTTGGAGTTCATACTCTGTAGTCAGTAATTCCAAAATCCAAATATTTTAAGTCATATAAATCAACAGATATAAAGACATGTAATCTAAGTCTCAATTAAAAAGTCAGAGATCATTTCCAAAATGTATACTTCTATAACTAAAAATTCACATCAAATCAGAAAATGTAAGGACTTACAATTATGCCACAATCATTTCTGCAAAACTGTCCAAGTTCTGCTTTCTACATTGAAGTTCACAAAAAGTATGTTTACCTCACAACTTTTGATTAATTCCATTTCAAAAATGCACAGAGGTTTGGACTAATTATAATTACAGTGCTTCAATGCTTCTACTAAGATGCAAACCTTTAACACTTTCAAAATCTCTGGAATACACAGGTAAGTTCTTTAACAGTAGCAAGAATTACTGTTGTTCTAGACTGAAGATACTGCCTTAAGAATTTGCATTTCCTGATGCCAGTCACTTCAACACATGACCAATCTGAAAATACTTTGAATTTCTTTTGAACTGTTTTATTAAAAGTGAATTTGAATTCAAATCACAAACTTAAAGGAGTACTGCTGCTGCTGCTAAGTCACTTCAGACGTGTCCGACTCTGTGTGACCCCATAGACAGCAGCCCACCAAGCTCCCCCATCCCTGGGATTCTCCAGGCAAGAACACTGGAGTGGGTACTAGTTATTCAAATTTCCAGTGAAGACTTTCTTTCTCTCTACTAACTGCAAAGGTCAAATTGTGCAAGACACCATGACTGTCACTTCTGCTATAGTTTATCAGCTACATATGCAATGAAATCACAGACACCTTTTGCTATCCAAGTATACTGGGGGTCTCTTATTATATTCCCCATCTGGAGTATTTTTCATTCTTACTAATTCTTAAATTAGAAGGACTCTTTCCAATCAACCAACAAACACTTGATGAAATACAGTACTTGCATAAAGTCACAGGCACAGGGGTTCCAGGTAATACACGAAACCAAGTTTTCATACCTCAATATGTCAAGCTCATTCTTAAAGACCTTTAAGGGATTAAATTTATCAGCAGACCTGACACATTATTCACAGTTATGTTGTCCAGAGAAAAACCCACAAGGATCACCATGTAAATAAGACCTCAGTCTCCAGTGTAAAGGATGAGACTCACATGAATTTCAAACTTCCAGCCACTCACTGCTTCATCCATAAGAATTTTAGTGAAAGATACTGTTAGCCCATCTCGGAAAAAACGTTGACATGCCTCACTTTTAACATCGAGACCTAAGAAAAGGTGAAAAATTAAACTAAGCATGACACAAAGTAAAAATTTCTCTGGCCAATACAACATTAAAAATAAACTGTTATAAACTATTTTAGTTTCAAATGAAAAATAGTATTGTAGCTTTTGAAATAAGACACTGAATTATTGAAAGAGGTTAAAAGATAACTTATTTACACTGTTTATAATCAAATTAAAAAGGTGAATCCTGTCTTGTACTTCTAATTTAGTTCTTTTGCGTTCTAAAATCTAAAGCATCTTCATGTGATTTAACAGAACTTACATGCTTCTATCACCAAAATAAGCATCTTCATGTGATTTAATAGAACAAATTTACATGCTTCCATCACCAAAATAAGACTTGTAATTCAAAAAAAAAAAAGACTTGTAATTCTTCACAACCCAGAAATACTGAATTAACACAATAAAGTATACTGTGGTTTTGATTATTTATTGATAAATTAATGTCAGCTAAACCATTTTGCTACCACAAAAATGTAGACTTCACTTCACAGTAACTATGATCCCAGAAAAAAAGAGAAGAAAAAAATGAATGCTATTAAACAAAATAGCATTTCCAGTTTTTATTTATTTAATATTGCTAGGACCTAGAACAAATAAGCCCTTCAATAAATAAATACAGTGCAAACTAAGAACACTGTTGAGAAAAAATGAGAAACATTTTTTATACGGTAAGATATTATCACAGACATTAGAGTATGTTTGTAAAATCTTAAAACAAAAAAACATGTATTAAATGTTTAGGATAGCTGCTGTGAAGATAAAATTATCACTTTCGTCATGGAGTCAGAAAGATTTCCCAAGGTACCACAGATGTTAAAAATAGGCCTAAAAACATTATACTTAGTGAATGTATCTCTGAATAGTTAATTTCAAATCTTCATTGGATGACCCAGAAGACATAATGCTACTATATTTTGTTTTAGCCTTAAAGGCTGTAACTAAGTAAAATATACAAGAACTCATCTGCTACAAGAACTCAGTTATTGTTTTTGAGCAAAGTCATTGAAAAATAATGAATTGCAACAGAAAATTTTTATATCTGGGTTAAGATATTTTGTTAATTGCTTTAAAACAAACACACACACACTTAGGCAATCTTTATTTCTCAAGACCTTTTTTCTTTCTCAGAAAAAACCTTTGTGTTTAAACAAAAGTCAAATATACTATCTTGACAGTTTATTACAAGATAACAGATGGGGTTACCATTAGCATTTCCGTTGCTTTCACAGGCTTTTTTACTAAATGACTCAAAATGCAAAGTAAAATAAACTTTACTGAATTTATTTGCAAATTTAACGTATTTCTCAAACACTAATGGCTTAGGTACGAAACAAAGTCCACAAAAATAACTGAAGTCACATGGCCTTATAGTACTTTTAAATTATAAAATAAACTATAACGTTATGCTCTTCCACAGGCTTCCTTGGTTGCTAAACTGGTAAAGAATACACCTGCAGTGCAAGAAACCCTGCTTCAATTCCTGAATCAGAAAAATCCCCTGGAGAAGGGATAGACTACCCAATCCAGTACTTTTGGGATTCCCTGCTGGCTCAGATGGTAAAAAATCCACCTGCAATGTGGGAGACCTGGGTTAAATCCCTGGGTTGGGAGGATTCCCTGGAAGACGGCATGGCAATCCAATCCACTCCAGTATTCTTTCCTGTAAATCCCCATGGACAAAAGATCCTGGAGGGCTACAGTCCATAGGGTTGCAAACAGTCAGACATGACTGAGCAACTCAGCACACACATGTGCTAGAGAATGTTTCTGACTTTCGAGTGACAACCTCTTTAAAAATATAGGGGGGAAAATCCTATCTTTAGAAATATGAATAATCACAAAATTCTGCATTCAATTTTAAAGGTCCTAAGGTCCTTATAGCTTGTCTAAATGTTTCCATGAATGACTGCTCTAACTTTAGTATCTATAAGTTCTACTGGAAAGTTTAGTCTAGGGTAATCTAGAATTTTATAACTGAGAAAAGCAAAGCCATCAAGAACAATGTGAAAATATGTATAATAGCATGCATAATGAAAAATACCATAAAATACAAACTCACCTTTTTTACTAAGATCAATAGCAGCTTCTAGAAGCACTTCTAATTCCCCTTTTGGCAAAACTGGAACCACCCAACGAGGTCTAAAAATTAATACAGAACTTTAAAATGCTGCAGTTGTTGAGCACAAATAAAATATCATAAATAACTTTAATGATATTTAAAATCACAAATAAATTTAATTTATCTGCTGCAACTGCTTTACTAGGAGAAAGTTTTAAAACTCTGACTGTATTATATAGTCACCATACAATTTAAGAGAGTTTGGCAAGTTACATGCTTAGTGCTACAAATACAATTTTTCAAAGCACTATCAAAATTCTGACATAACATTAAGAGAGAATTCATTTAATAACTTTCATAGATGACAAAAACTAAAAATACTTATTAATTAATTACATAATCATTATTATAGTAAATAAGAAAAAGTGTTGCTTTGTGGTTCAGGTTTACTAGTAAGAAGAAACAGTTTGACAACCTTTTTCTTTTGTGCCTTCTTCACAACAAAAGAAATGAGGAGAAAGAAATATGGCTGGTTTCTCAATTCACATCAACAGAAAATTTATCAACCCTTCCTGAAGATTATATGAATTTTATCTTCTTACTGTAAGTACAAGACTTCATACTGTAAGTACACTTCAACATCAAAGCAATTATGCAAATACCATCACATCCAGCTAGGTTTCTCAACTATCAAAAAAGCTCAGTCATCCAGGAATGTATCTACTACTAACTCACTACTCCTAAAGCAGGGGTCCCTCCACTACATACAGAGGTGAGCAGTGGGTGAGAATGAAGCTTCATTCATACTTAAAGGGTCCCTCTATAGCTCATATTGCTGCCTGAGCTCCACTTCCTATTATATCAGCACTGGCAGGAGATTCTTACAGGAAGTTGAACTCTACTGTGAATTGCACATTCAAAGGATCAAGGTTGCAAGCTCTTTAGGAGAACCTGATGTCTGATGATCTGAGTCTGAGCTGAGGTGGGCTGGGGAGTGGCTGCAAATACTAATTATTAGCAGAGAGATTTGACTGCACAGAGACCATGATACATCAACTGCTCACAGACTCGTATCAAAACCCCATTAGCAAGTGGCAAATGACAATGGGGTGGCAGGCTTTAAGTTAGAATCCCACACTTGTTTTAGTCCACATGTGACCTCCCATTATTTCAGCTACCACTTCCAGCCCTGCCTCTTTCTCAGGAGACACCTGTGCACCATGCACCTGTCTCGGTTGCACTTTTCATAAGACCACAAGCTAACCTAGACACAGTGAGTAAAAAATAAATGTCTCTCTAACTTTATGTGCAATAAATAAATAAATAAATAAATAAATGTCTCTGGAGAGCTTCTTTGAAAGCGGTGAAGATCCAATGATGAGACAGCAGAAGACTCTAAGACTGCCAACAAAGGGGAAATAGCAAGAGTCCTTCTTAAATTACATGTTCATTGCAACAGGTGATTCACATTCTCCAAGCCCACTATGTATAATATGTGGCAACCAGCTATCCATCAAAGTAATGAGATCTTCAAAACTGCTTCACTAGATGGAGACCAAGCAACCTGCATTAGAAGACAAGCTGCTAGAATTTTTCAGAAGTAAAAAAAGGTGAACAAAGAACAAAAGAAACTACTGAAGGCCACCACTTCACTGAATGTGTCTACACTGAGAGCATCATTCTTATTGGCTAACTGCATTGCTAAAGCTTAGAAGCCCTTTACTGTTGATAAGCGGTTGATCCCGCCTGGTGCTAAAGACACTGGCCTTGAACTTTTAGAAGCTACAGTTCAAAATGTACCAGATGTTCCTCTCTTGGGTAGCACCATAACTAGACAAACTGATGAAACAGCAGAGGATACTGAGGCACAACAGTTAGGATTAATAAGTCACTATGGTACACAATCTAGGTTGACAAGTCTTCCTTTGTTGACAACAAGACAATAGAATATGTTGTGTACACTTTTGCTACTGGCCAACGGTACAGCTTTTTTGACTATGTATCAGGAAAATGGAATGGGTCATTTTGTACTGGTATATGCACAGACAGAGGAGCTGCCATGACTAGTCTGCTTTCTGGTTTCACTACTTGTGTCAAAGAGGTCACTTCTGAATGTGTCTACACAGGGTCATCCATAGAGAAATGGTGGGTACCTGAAAAATGTCACTTGAACATAAAGTTACACAGGATGTGATTAAAATAATCAACTGCACTAAACAACATGCCCTAACTCAAACCTGTTGACACAGCTATGTGAGAAGATCAATGCAAAGCACATATCTCCTCTCTTATACAGAGACATAACATAGCTTTCTAAAGGCAGGTCACTAGCCAGAGTTTTTCAGTTATTAGCACCACTCCAGGGATTTCTTTTTAGAAAACTGACACCCCTGGCAGCACATTTTTGTGACATAGAAGGGGTCATAAATCTTGTTCACTTGTGTGACATGTTCAATCTGCTCAATGAACTCATTCTGTCACTTCAGCTGTGCTCAAGTTGGCAGATAAAGTAGCTGTGTTAAAAACAGACTAGAAATCATGGTGACAATGAGTGAACACTGGAAGTTTTGACACATTTCTAACATTAGCAGAGATTCTGAAAGAGACTGAGACAGGGACTTCTTTATCCCAGCTAGTGCCTGATCTGGAGAAGGCAATGGCACCCCATTCCAGTACTCTCGCCTGGAAAATCCCATGGATGGAAGAGCCTGGTAGGCTGCAGTCTAAGGGATCGCTAAGAGTCGGACACGACTGAGAGATTTTACTTTTGCTTTTCACTTTCATGCACTGGAGAAGGAAATGGCAACCCACTCCAGTGTTCTTGCCTGGAGAATCCCAGGGATGGGGGAGCCCAGTGGGCTGCTATCTATGGGGTCACACAGAGTCGGACACGACTGACGCGACTCAGCAGCAGCAGCAACAGCAGTGCCTGATCTCCTATCTCAGCTTTCAAAGGAGTCTGAGTATTACTTTCCAACCACAAAAGACTCACAGCTGGGAAGGAATGGACCCAAGACCCATCTGTGAAGAAGCCAGGTCAATCAACTTTGTCCATGCTAGAGGCAGATCAACAACTTGAGATCACAAATGACAGCGGCCTTTAAATTATTTTTGAGACTACTTCAAATCTCCATACATTCTGAATTAAAGTCAAGGTGGAATATACTGAGATTTTCACAGAAGTACCAAAAAGCCTGCCTCCATTTCCAACATCCTTTTTCTACAGTGAGAGCAACTAAAACAAACAAAGTATGGAGTAAACTGGACATAAGCAAGACACTTCAGGTGTCACCATCTCCCATCATCCCCAGATGGGACTGTGTAATTGCAGGAAAACAAGCTCGGCGTTCCCACTGATACTGTATTATGGTGAGCTGTATAATTATTTCATTATATATTCCAATGTAATAATAGAACTGCCCAACAAATGCAACATGCTTGAATCATCTCAAGAAGATCCTATTTTCAAGGAAACTGCATTCAATATCCTGTGACAAACTATAATGGAAAAGAAGATGAAAAAAATATATGTACAACGGACTTGCTTTGCAGTAAAGAAGAAATTAACAAAAAATGTAAATCAATTATGCCTCACTAAAATAAATTTTAAAAAACCTAAACAAACAAAAAACCCTCAAAAAAACAAAAAGCAACTCCCCCCAAAAACAATGACCTTACCGGTTGATCATGTCATCCAACTTTGCCAGGTCAGCATGAGGAAATGCAGGTTCCTCATCTTCATGTTGAGGTGGAGCATCACCTTGACCTTGTTCATCTGGAGGACTTGCTGGGGAATTCTCATTGGAAGAATCAGGTGATGAAGTCTTAAAATGAAATATTATAGATTAAAATTTTTATAGTATGTGTACAATATTTAGCAGTTCAGATGCCAACACAGGTTAGATGAAAAATATATATATTTTAATTGTCAATATATATCTGTAAATACTTGATAAAACAAAGATCACACTGCTTCTCTTTTCCTGTTCATCTATGAGGATTTTTCCATATAATTAATAATCTTATAATAAGAATGAATTAATGGCTATATAATACATGAATTATCTTGATGAGAGTTACAGAACATACTGTAACATTTGCTGCCAAACAGTATAATCACACTGAGCCTTCTTAATTACAAATCTTTATATAAAACTGGAAAAGAGACAGAAACTTCTGAGACTACAAGACAGAAGTCATCATGACTTCTTCCTCCTCCTCTCTTAGGGCAATTTCTCTGTTAAAAGTTACATACCAGGTCCTAAAGACTCTTAATCACACATCTTGAAGACACTGTGCACAGGTGCAAAGGACTGTGTTAAGAAACTGAGGCCTCCAGTCAACACACATCTGAGAGAGCCACATGGAAAGGAAGTCCCCAAACCCAGTCAAATATTCAGAATAATGTAATCCAAGGTGACAAACTGACCAAAACCACAAGATAATATGACAGAACCATTTAGTTAATTCATTCCCAAAATCTCCATGCACCAAAACTATGACAAAATGAATGGGTGTTTGTTACTCCAAATTACAAAAAAAGAAGAAAGGACAGAACTAAGCCAAAAGGCTACATAAAATATAGATGCTTAAAAGCAAGAACCCCAAAAGAAAGAAGTATAGGAAAAGACTTGCTTTACAATACAGCTAGTAAGGAGTTTGTAAGCTGTTATTCCTTCTTAAAACTAAAACAGCTGAACACTGCTATACACTTGAAACTAACACACTATTGCAGATGTACTATACTTAAAAAAAGTGGGAAAATATTTAAAAAATAAAAGAGCTGAATAAAATGAAAACCAACAATGGTTCTCAGATTGAGCAAAGAAATAAGGTCAAAGTGAAAATGATCAAACACAAAATGAGAAAAGAGTTAGGGGAACACAGGAAATCAAAACTGCCAGAGCAGAAAATCACAAGCATAAACCTCCACGGAAACCAAACCAGCAGTTATAGCCTTAGCTGCAGTTTCCAAGTTTTAGTTAGCTGTAGCGAACTCCAAACTAAATCAATAAAATCAAAAATTCAAAAAATAAGTAATCAGAAAGTTTTAGACTGTGAGCCACTCTGAGTAAACAGATGAAATCTCAAGCCATGCTGACCCTGCCCCACCTGCCTATGCCCTCAACAAGATTATCACGAGTTTGTCCCAAATATGAGACTGCTTTTATAATGCAGTGCTTCTGTTCAAGCAACCCTTATTTTATTTAATTATGACAACCAAGCACAAGGTAAGTGATTCTGGCAAAATTCAGAAATGTCAAAGAACCCTGCAAAGTACTTCGTTTAGGTGAAAAGTTTTACGTTCTTGAATTAACAAGGAAAAGAAAAGCCATATACTGAGATTACTAGGACCTATGGTATAAATAAATTTTCTATTTATGTGAAATTGGGAAGAAGGAAAAAGAAGTTCAACCGAAGTCTGCTGCTGCACCTCAAACTGAAAGTTAGATCCACAGTACATGAGTACTTAGATAGAAAAGGGAAGGCATCACATTGTGCAAGATATTTGAGAACACATTCATATGACTTATAGCATACTATTACTGCAAAAGTCTATTTTAGTATTAATTACTGTTAATCTCTTAGTGTGTCTAACTTATAAACTAAACTTGATCACAGGTGTCAATGTTTAAGAAAAAACATAGTTATCAATGTACATAGAAATGCTACCTTCAAGTTTCAAGCATTCACTGAGGGTCCTGGAATCTTTTCATTGGGAATAAAGTGGCCTGGGGCAGAGGGAGGTACTATTGCATTGAGATAAGAAAACCTAAATTGTAATTGATTAATTGCTAGAAGCTCAATATAGTAAGTCTGAGAGTTGAAAACTCCAAGGGGTCAAAACTTAAGGGGACTCCGTACATTGCTAAGCTTTACTTCCAGAAAGTCCTATCAAGCTTTCAAACTGAAGACTGGAAAAAAATTCTCTGGTGTTCCCACTAGGATGGACAAGGTAGCCATTCTGAAATATGTTCTTCAAGCATTCTATTCCTAATAGGGCTGATCCTCAGGAACCACTGCCTAACCTACTACTTTTTTTATTAGAATCTAACCAACTTGCAGCTTCTCTGGTAGCTCATCTGGCGAAGAATCCAGCTGCAATGCAGGAGATCCCGGTTCAATTCCTGGGTTGGGAAGATCCCCTGGAGATGGGATAGGCTACCCACTCCAGTATTCTTGGGATTCCCTTGTGGCTCAGCTGGTAAAGAATCCACCTGCAATGCAGGAGACCTGGGTTTGATCCTTAGGTTGGGAAGATCCCCTAGAGAATGGAAAGGACATCCAACTCCATTATTCTTGGGCTTCCCTGGTGGGCTGAGAGGGTAAAGAACATCATGCAATGTGGGAGAGAAGATCCCCTGAATCAACTTAACTTTCTCTAGTAGTTACATATGGTGGAGAAGGGAAATGGCACCCCACTCCAGTACTCTTGCCTGGAAAATCCCATGGATGGAGGAGCCTGGTAGGCTACAGTCAATGGGGTCACGAAGAGTCAGACACGACTGAGCAACTTCACTTTCACTTTTCACTTTCATGCACTGGAGAAGGAAGTGGCAACCCACTCGTGTTCTTGCCTGGAGAATCCCAGGGACGGGGAACCTGGTGGGCTGCCGTCTATGGGGTTGCACAGAGTCGGACATGACTGAAGCAACTTAGCAGCAGCAGCAGGAGCAGCAGTTACATACGATGTGAGACAATAAAGAAAGCTTGAGTGCTGAAGAATTATCTTAGCTGTTACTTGCACTAACTCATAATTTGTTCAATATAAGCAATAACAGATTTAAAAATTATATATTTGGGAAAATGAAAAAAACAGTATCAATGATATAAAGGACCAGAAAGAGGAGTTATGAATAATTTATTACAAGGAACTTAAAACTACCCATATAACAGTGAATGTACAGATCAGTTACATAAGTATACTGCAAACACTAAGGCAACCACTATAAAAGTTGAAAAAAAAGCTCAAAAAAAAGATATGAATGATATATTAAAACAGGAGAGAAACAGGAATCATTAAAACCACAAAAGGTGGAAGCAACATGGAACACAAATATAAGGACAAGAGCAATTAATAGGAAACAGTAACAAATATGGAAGGTATTTATCCAACTATTTCAATTATCACATTAAACCTCAAAGGTCTAAATACACTAAAAAAGGCTAAGATTGAATGGATCAAAAACAATTCAGAAACTGCCCTGGTGGGCCAGTGGTTAAGAATCTAGAACTCAAGATCAATGCCTGGTCAGGGAATGAAGATCCCACATGCTGCAAGGCAATTAACCCTATGAGCCAAAAACTACTGAGTCTGTGCACTGCAATGAAAGATCCCACAGAATGCAACAAACAATCCATGTGCTGTAACTAAAACCTAACAAAGGTCTGTCTAGTCAATGCTATGGTTTTTCCTGTGGCCATGTATGGATGCGAGAGTTGGACTGTGAAGAAGGCTGAGAGCCAAAGAATTGATGCTTTTGAACTGTGGTGTTGGAGAAGACTCTTGAGAGTCCCTTGGACTGCAAGGAGATCCAGCCAGTCCATTCTAAAGGAGATGAGCCCTGGGATTTCTTTGGAAGGAATGATGCTGAAGCTGAAACTCCAATACTTCGGCCACCTCACGCCAAGAGTTGACTCATTGGAAAAGACTCTGATGCTGGGAGGGACTGGGGGCAAGAGGAAAAGGGGACGACAGAGGATGAGATGGCTGGGTGGCATCACCGACTCGACGGACTTGAGTTTGAGTGAACTCCGGGAGATGGTGATTGACAGGAAGGCCTGACATGCTGCGATATATGGGGTCACAAAGAATCGGACACAACTGAGCGACTGACCTGAACTTAATGCAACTAAATAAATATTTAAAAAAGGAAAATTCAACTTTATGCTGCATTTGCCAAAGACAAACATAAAGTTCAAGGAAAAAAGAAAGACACAGAAACAGACCCATAGCAAGAGAATCAACTGATCTTTGGCAAAGGGACAAAGACACAAAGATAAAAACAATGGTAAAAAGAAAGGCTTACAACATATAATGTAGCAAATGAACAGCCACATGGAAAAACAAGAATTCAGAGCCTAGGCTGTAACCCTCACAATTAACTAAAAATGGATCAGACTTAAATGTAAAACACAAAACTGTAATGCTCTCAGAAGATAAAATAACAGAAAATTTAGGTGACCTTGGATTTGATCCTAACTTCAGATGTAACAACAAAGGCAGTTAAACAAGCTGGACTTCACTAAAATTGACGATTTTTTTCCATGAAAGAAACTGTGAAGAGAATGAGAAGACAAGTTTCTAGGACAGAGACTGGGAGAAAATATTTGCAAAATAAAGTACAGCTATCCAAAGCATAAAAGTGAAAGAAAGTGAAGTTGCTTGGTCGTGTCCGACTCTGCAGCCCCATGGCCTGTAGCATACCAGGCGGCTCCTCCATCCATGGGATTTTCCAGGAAAGAGTATGGAGTGGGTTGACATTACACATCCCACATTGTAGGCAGATGTTTTATCATCTGAGCCACCAGGGACTCCTCAAATTCAACAGTAAGAAAACAACTTTAGGCAAAAAATAGGCAAAAGACCTGAAGAAACAACTCATCAAAGGGGACTAACAAGTAATAACTACCCACTGGAAAAGATGTTTAACATCACAAGTCATTAAGGAATTATACACTAAAACAATGAGATACCAAAACATACACATTTGAATAGCCAAAATCTACAATCTTGACAAAACCGAATGCTAGCACTGCCTCTTATAAAACGCTGTTTTACTTTTTACAAAACTAAGCATATTTTTATTATACAATCTAGCAATTACACTCCTTAGTGTTTATTCAAACAAGCTGAAAAACGAATGTCCATACAAAAATCCCACTGTTGTTTAGTCATAATTTTATTTGTAACTGCCAAAACTTGGAAGCAACCAAGCTGTCCCTCAGTAAGTAAACAGATAAAATCTGTGGAACATCCAGAAAATGGAATGTTTCACACTGATTAAAAATTAAAAACAGCTACTAAGCTATGAGAAGACAAAGAACTTTAAATGTGTATTAAAGGGACAGAAGTTAATCTGAAAAGATTACACACTGCATGATTCCAACTATATCACATTCTGTAAGAGGCAAAACTATAGAGGCAAGTAAAAGACCAAATGGGCTTCCCTTGAGGCTCAGTGATTAAAAAAAAAAAAAAAATTTATCCTGCCAATAAAGGAGACTTAGGTTCAGTCCCTGGGTTGGAAAGATTCCCTGGAGAGGGAATGGCTACCCATTCCTGTATTCTTGCCTGGAAAATCTCATGGACAGAGAACCTGGTGGGCTACAGTTCATGTGACCACAAAGAGCTGGACACAACTTAGCAATTAAATAAACACCATCAAAAGACTACGTAGTCACCAGGGATTCAGAGAAGGGAAGGATGAAAAGGCCAAGCAGATTTTAGTGCAGTGAAACTGTTTTATTATATTATACTAAGTATCTTTGGAAAACTTAGCAGTGGCCACCGGACTGGAAAAGGTCAGTTTTCATTCCAATTCCATAGAAAGGCAATGCCAAAGAATGCTCAAACTACTGCACAATTGCACTCATTTCACACGCTAGTAAAGTGATGCTCAAAATTCTCCAAGCCAGGCTTCAGCAATATGTGAACCATGAACTTCCAGATGTTCAAGCTGGTTTTAGAAAAGGCAGAGGAACCAGAGATCAAATTGCCAACATCTGCTGGATCATTGAAAAAGCAAGAGAGTTCCAGAAAAACATCTATTTCTGCTTTATTGACTATGCCAAAGCCTTTGTGTGGATCACAATAAACTGTGGAAAATTCTGAAGAGATGGGAATCCCAGACCACCTGATCTGCCTCTTGAGAAACCTGTATGCAAGTCAGGAAGCAACAGATAGAACTGGACATGTACAACAGACTGGTTCCAAATAGGAAAGGAGTACATCAAGCCTGTATAATGTCACCCTGCTTATTTCACTTATATGCAGAGTACATCATGAGAAACACTGGGCTGGAAGAAACACAAGATGGAATCAAGATTGCCGGGAGAAGTATCAATAACCTCACATATGCAGATGATACCACCCTTATGGCGGAAAGTAAAGAGAAACTAAAAAGCCTCTTGAAGAAAGTGAAAAAGGAGAGTGAAACAGTTGCCATGGCTCAACATTCAGAAAACTAAGATCATGGCACCTGGTCCCATCACTTCATGGGAAATAGATGGGGAAACAGTGGAAACAGTGGCAGACTTTATTTTTCTGGGCTCCAAAATCACTGCAGATGGTGACTACAGCCATGAAATTAAAAGACGCTTATTCCTTGGAAGGAAAGTTATGACCAAGCTAGATAGCATATTAAAAAGCAAAGACATTACTTTGCCAACAAAAGTCTGTCTAGTCAAGGCTATGGTTTTTCCAGTGGTCATGTATGGATGTGAGAGTTGGACTATGAAGAAAGCTGAGCGCTGAATAATTGATGCTTTGAACTGTGGTGTTGGAGAAGCTCTTGAGAGTCCCTTGGATTGCAAGGAGATCCAATCAGTCCATTCTAAAGGAGACCAGTCCTGGTGTTCTTTGGAAGGAATGATGCTAAAGCTGAAACTCCAGTACTTTGGCCACCTCATGCGAAGAGTTGACTCATTGGGAAAGATTCTGATGCTGGGAGGGATTGGGGGCAGGAGGAAAAGGGGATGACAGACGATGAGATGGCTGGATGGCATCACTGACTTGATGGACATGAGTTTGAGTGAACTCCAGGAGTTGGTGATGGACAGGGAGGCCTGGCGTGCTGCGATTCATGGGGTCGCAAAGAGTCAGACATGACTGAGTCACTGAACTGAAGATATCTTTGTCAAAACTGACAGAATACAGAAAAGACCAAGTGAACCGTAATGTAAACTACAGAGTTTGTGATAATGATTCATCAATATAGTTTCACTGATTATAATAAATGTACCACCTTTATAAATGAAGATATTTCTGCTCAAGTCTTCCCTGACTCTAAAAGCTCATTAAAAAGTATAATCGAGAACAATTTTAAATAGTAGTACTCAGGGGAATAATGAAAGACAATAACAAAAACAATGAATGCTGTTTAAAAAAGGATACGATATCCTTCCTAACAATAATCTTCCTTTCTCCTGGCAAAGTGGTACACCCATATTACTATGTGAGAGCTAGAGGTAGAAGAATTATTCGAGATAAAAGGAAATCTCTACACACATAAGAGATCTAAATGTAAAGATTAATGACTCAATTACCCCCTATCATCCCAAGTCACTATTTTCAATGTGAATCCATCTTATTGGTTCAACATAAGTCTAGCTAAAATTGATATAACACATTAGAGGAGAATGATCAAATCACAATCCCAGGTAGACAAACAGAGGTCTCAACTAGTAAAATAAACCAGCAGATTTAAAACTAAATGAAACAAGGTTAGGGCTTTCCCGGTGGCTCAGTGGTGAAGAGTCCTGTCAATGCAAGAGAGAAAGTTTGATCCCTGATCCAGAAAGATCCCACATGCGGCAGAGCAACTAAGCCTGTGTATGACAGCTACTGAGCCTTTGCTTTTTAGACCCAGAATATGCAACTGCTGAGCCCATGTGCTGCAACTACTGAACCACTCTAGAGTCTGTGCTCTGCAACAACAGAAGCCACCACAATAAGAAACCCATCCACTACAACTAGATGGTAGCTTTCACTTGCTGCAAGTTGAGAAAAGCCCACACACCAATGAAGATTCAACATGGCCAAAAATAAAATTTTATATATATATATAAAGAAATAAGATTATTTACTGAACAGAATATATGAAACGAATACTGAGGAAATTGCATTTAACTGACATGTACAATGAATGCTATAACATAACATACAGCTTTTCTTTAAGAGGCAGAAATCATAAATTACCCACATGTTGGGGCGGAGGGCCCCACAGGGATGTGCCTCTCACTGTGACCTCACAGACCATAGCCTGTCAGGCTCCTCTGTCCATGGGATTTTCCAGGCAAGAATACTGGAATGGGTGCTATTTTTTACTCTAGGGGATCTTTAGCAACATTTCAACCATCAATAAATTTCCTTGTGAGACACCAGAGAATAGACTCTCTACCCACAAAGGAATAATTTACAACCAAGACAAGTTACCCAGAAAATCCAACTGCTTGCAAATGAAGCATCATGTTTATGAAGTATTCTTTACAAACAAAAATCACCACACAAATTTTAAAACATTAACTAAATAACAGTAAATGCAAACATATATCAAAAGTCATGGGATACGGTATAGCAAAAATTTATAGTATAAAATACATATCTTAGAAAACAGAAAAACTGAAATAAAAGTGGAACAATCACCTTATCTAAACTAGAAAGTTCACTTACCTAAACTAGAAAATGAACAACAAATTAAACCCTAAGAAAGCAAAAGGAATAACTATGAAAATTTAAAAATAGATACATGGGAGGAGAAAAATGAAAGCCAATACTTTTGCAAAACTCTTTTGCAAACTTCAGTGAAATGCATTACCCTCTTAATACAATAAATTCAAGTTACCAATATTAGATATCAGAATCAAAGAATTACTGTTAATCAATGTTTTAATATATTCATCATATGCAAATTCTTCCAGAAACAGGGGGAAAAAAAGATTTTGTCAGCCAGCACAAAACTCTGATACTAAAATCTGTATTAAACTCTTTACTAATATTATTTCCTCTATTGGTTATTTTAAAAATATGGAATCTGAACATTAAACATTCTATTACTTAGTCAGATGTATAAGGTAAACATGAGTGCAAAGATGAGACATGAACATAAATAGATGACTTGAGTCAATACTGATAACTAAAGGAGAAATGACTGATTTCACACTTTTGCTCTCACAATTATACAAAGCCTTATGTTAAAAAGGTACATTCTCAAGCATATGTAGAGTAGGTTTCCTGTTACTAAAAGCCTCAGTGACTTACTTTAAGTATAACTTAAAATGAAAATAGTTTTTTATGATTACTTAACAAATTACTCAGAATATCTGTCATTGTTTACTAATTCAAAGCACCCAAAACAACACAGCCTTCATGTCCTACCTGATTATGGAAGGGGGGCTGAGACTGTCCATCAGGAGCCTGGCCCTGGCTGTCATTCCCTCCTACCGGAGAGCCACGAGTAGTGGCTGTCATACTCAAAGCAGAAAAGATTTTTGCTATTTTGTCTGTTTATTTAGTTGTTGTAAGAGAAGAAATTACAGTTCACTTATAGGAGATGAAGCACCAGGATATATCAGCCTTAAATATCTCCAATTCAAGGACAGACCATTCTTGCAGAGACCATTTCACTACCTAAAAGTAGAGGGAACAAAGGGTATATTTGTTTAAAATATTAAAAAAATAAATAATGAGTTATTCTAAGTTTAACATATATATTGTTAACATCACCAACCTCTACAATCAATAACAGATAGCTGTAAAAATGAGAGACAGAAGTAAAACATAAACTTTTATAAATATTGTTATTCAATAAATTTATATAGTCTTTATATATAATATTCCAGAGAAAAATGCAAAGTTCTTAGCTAACATTTTTTACTTACAAAAGAATCTACAGAATGATCAGTTTCTGCCTTAAACATACTGCAAAAATATAAATACTTAAAGGTATCCTGCTCTTAAGTAAATAAAATGAAAAGCCAAGTTAACAGAGAATGTAAAGGTAGTAGAGCAAGAAAATTAATTTAAAAAACACCTGAGTACTCATACAGATTACATAAACAAACATATACATACATATTTCCACAAGGTCACTGGAAGATCATAATCTTTCACCTAATATCTTTCAATACTCAGACATTCTCATTCAAATTTTATATTATATAGATCATTTTTTAAACTTGGGAGAAATTATATCATCTTTTGAGAACTATTGCTAACAAAAATTAAATCATTTTTTCTTACACCTCAAAAAAAAATGAATTCTCAATTAAATAGCTGTTTAATTCTAACATTCTCTTTCTTCTAGCCTTCTTTACGTGGACTTCTGATCCCACTGTACATGCACCACATGTAAAAGGGTCTTGATCTAAGATTCAGCTCCTCCATTTCTTTCTGGATCCATTTTTCTTGGTCAAAAATATGCTTAAATCTCCCCTCCTGAAAATCACAAATATCTGTCCTTTTGCACAAATTCTTGAAAACATGTAGTGTCATTCTGGTTTTTCATCATGTGGTCTGTGTTCAAATTTACTTTTAAGGCTATACACTTAAGAAAGTGTTATGGCTGGCTCTGAAAAGGAACCAGTTTGTGTAAAGCTGCAATCAAAATTTTATGTGTGAGTGTTTGGGGAAGGACAACAGAGACACCTGTTTCAGAACCAAGACCCCACTTAGCTTTCCATAACTCTTTTCAGGTTACACAGATTTTGTGATAACAAAGAAACACAAAGGTCTAAGAAATTAAGTAATTTAACCAAAGCACAGCTAAGAAGTTTGTGGAAAAGGATAGAGCACAGGTAAAGCACAGGTAATAAAGTATACAATCCTAGAATTAATCCTATTTCTCTTCAAAACAATACTATTTCCTGACATGGGGAGGGGTCCTACATTTAGAAAGATGGTAATGATAACCCTGTATGCAAGGCAGCAAAAGAGACACATGTATAGAACAGGCTTTTGGACTCTGTGGGAGAGGGAAAGGGTGGGATGATTTGGGAGAATGGCATTGAAACATGTATAATATCATATATGAAACGAATTGCCAGTCCAGGTTCGATGCATGATACTGGATGCTTGGGGCTAGTACACTGGGACGACCCAGAGGGATGGTAAGGGAACGGAGGAGGGTGGGGGGTTACCTGTGGTGATTCATGTTAATGTATGGCAAAACCAAAAGAATATTATACAGTAATTAACCTCCAATTAATATAATTTTAAAAATAAATTAAAAATTTTTTTCTTCACACACTTTTCCCTTGCTTTTCTTTGACATTTGAGGTTATTTGAACTAAAGCATCTTAAAACTATATTACTCTGTCATTTTATATCTGCCCATATCCTTCTATCTAGAGACACATCTCAAGTAACCTAGCAAAAGAAGTAAGTCATTCAATAAGTCATTGATAACAAAAGAGTTATCAATCAGTGCAAAGAGAAACAAAGCGGCAATGCAATTTCCCTCCCCTCAAATAAAATATCTTTCTCCCAGATCATAACTATTATTTCTTGCAAAGTCTCAGTGTTTTATCCAAGCAGCAATTCAGCACTACAAAGACACTATATCCTAAAACACTAAAGAGCAATTTAGAAATTATTTAAATCACTTAAAATGAATTCAGCAATGTTAGATTTCCTTTAGATCACGCATTTTCCCTCATATGTTCAAACTTCAGTATTTCAACATATTTTCAGGACTAGAAAAGTATCAGTTTAGTTAAAAGTCCATACTAGAAGAGCGACATCAGCAAGAGGGCAGCTACAGACACTGGTTCTCCCACATAAATAGTGAGTTAACAGCAATATGTGGATCAAAATACAATTCTGATACAGCTAGAAACTGGTTAATATAAAGCTTCCAGACTCAGGAGAGTTATTTAATAGAACAGAGAATTGTGAGGAGCTTAAAAGTACACTGAGTTTTATTTACACTGGTTCATTTCCCAACCCAATGTAGCTCAAAGTAAAAGAGAAAAGTAATACCCAACTCTTGGCTCCAACTGATGCCTCTCCCAGGACAGAAGTAATGAAGTGGAACTTAGGTCCAGATTTCTGGCTTTCCTAGGGATTTCCAAGTACCCTGACAGAGGCATAGGAGAAAAGCACACAAAGCCAGTAACATAAATGCCTAAGAAGGTCTGAGAGCTCCTCCATCTAGGAGGCCTGACTGGTGAAGGTTTCTCTCTACACAAAGGCAATCAGTAAAGTCTGAAACTCTGGCTGTTTTCACCAATGAACCCTAACTCAACAACAAAAAATCATAAAGCATAACAAAAAATAGGGAAATAAGGCCTTATCAAAGGAATAGACAACCAACTCTGTAGAATGTTTTTCAAACGTCTTAAAACTGCAGAATGACCTGAAAGAGAACACAGATAAACAAAACCAGAAAATACATAAAGAGAGAATTTCAACAAAGAACTCCAAAACGCACATTAAACACTCATGCCTAGATACCTAACAATCGGAAGTCAGACTAAAAGAGAATCTCAAAAGGAGTAAGAGAAAAATGACTTGTCACATACAAAGGCACCTATATATGATTATTAAAAATCTCCCTAGCAAAAATTTGCAGGCTACAAGAATAATGGTAACTCAAAATGCTGAGAAGAATTTTATTAAATGTTTATCTCCAAAAATTGAGATTATTATGTACTTTTTCTCCTTATGCTATTAGTTTGCTTACACTGATTAATTTTTGTACACTGAACCACACCTATACTCCAGGAATAACTCTCGCTTAATCACTGTATATAATTCTTCTAATAAGTTGCTGAACTCAGTTTGTTAGTATTTTGTTGTTTACTCTGCATCAGTGTGTGCAAGGGATATTGGTCTGTAGGTGTCTTTTAGTCTGTAGGTTTCTTCAGTCTTTGGCTGAAGCAGCAGCCTAATGCTGGACTCAGTAAACATTTCCTCCTCTTCAATTTGTGTAAATATTTCGGAATGTCGCTATAAAGATATTATTTAAATATTTAACATTCAAATATATATCACTTGAATGTTTGAAAGAATTCACAAGTAATATCATTGGGTTCAGTGCTGTTCTTTGTTGGAAGATTTCTGATAACTGATGAAGTCTTCTTAGTAGTTTTATGTCTATGCAATGATTTGATCCTGATCAGTTGTAAGGTTTCTAGCTATTTCTCCGCATCTTCTAGTTTACTTAATTTGGTGATGTATATAATAGTACAGACTATTTTCTTAGAAATCAACATATTTTGGCCTATGTGTTGTAAGTGTTATATTTCCAGTTTCATTTCTAGTTTCAGTAATTTCAGTCTTCTCTTTATTATCACTCTCATTTGTCAATTTTACTGACTTCTTTGAAGAGCAGTTTGGTTTCACTGATTTTCTCTGTTTTAGTTCTATTCTTTATCTCTGTATTAATCTTTATTATTTCCTTCCTCTTGCTAACTGTGGGGTAAGTTCTTTTTCTAGTACCTTAACTCATCAAGTAAGGCTGTTATTTAAGATCTTTTAAAAATATATTTTAGCAACAAGGAACGAGAATATTGATGCAAAAATTCCTAATGAATATTGATTCAAAAATCCTCACCAAAATACCCTAGCAAATCAAATTCAACAGCACATTATGGTTTAAACACTACAACCAAGGGGGATTTTCAAATCAAACAATATAATACTCTACACTAAAAGAGTAAAGGGAGAATTACCAATGATCATCTCAACTGATGGAGAAAAAAGGATTAGACAAAATTGAACATCCTCTTATGATAAATAATAAAGAGAAGGAAAGCCAACATAAGAAGCCAAATATGAAAAATCCACAGCAAAAACCATAATACTGAAAGCTTTTAAGATTAGGAACAGGCAGTGCTATTTCACCACTCCTATTTAATACAGATTTGTAACTCTGAGTCAGGGCATTTAGGAAAGAAAAAACAAAAGGCATCACAATCAAAAAAAGAAGATAAATTATGCCTGCCAGAAATTACATAATCTCATACATAAATGTTGCTACTGCTGAACCATATGCATAACACTAAAGCTTCCACAATATAAAAACTATTAGAATTAATGGTTTTACTAAAGTTTCAGGTACAAAAGTCAACACCCTAAAAACCAGTTCACTAAAAATAAAAAAAGAATCCAGAAAGGAAATTAAAAAAATAATTGTTTGAACATTAAAAAAAAGAATAAAATACTTAAGAAAAAAGATTCCACATACCCTGATAAACTACATTTCTGAAAGAAATCAAAGAAACTATTAGTAAGTGGAAAGATAATCCATGTCACAGATTAGAGGACTTACTAATAAAGTATCAAATCCAGGTACAGCAGATAAGAATTTGCCTACCACTGCACAGGACATGGGTTTGATCCCTGGCCTAGGAAGACTGCACATGTCAGCTACGGAGTCACTAAGCCTGTGCATATCTTCTGAGTCTGTGCTTTACAGTTTTCGTGCTGCAACTACTGAAGCCTGTGCACCCACAGCCCATGCTCCAAAACAAGAAAAGCCACCACAATGAGATGCTCACAACCACAGTGAAGAGCAGCTCCTGTCTGAGTCAACTAGAGAAGCTTGCGTGCAGCAACAGAGACTCGGTGCAGCCAAAAATAAATAAATAATAAAAAAATGTCAATCTAGGGACATTCTTGGTGGTCCAGTGGCAAGACTCTGTTCCCAACGCAAGGTCCCAGGTTCCTTCCCTGGTCAGGGTGCTCGATCCCACATGCCCCAACTAAGAGTTTGCAGGCTACAACTAAAATATGCTGCAACTAAGAGCCAATGCAGCCAACTAAATAAATAACTTTAAATTGTTTTAAAAATTTAGAAGATGTCAATCTGTAGAATCAATGAAATCCCAATCAATATACCAATAACATTTTTTGTACATAAACATTCATCATAAAATTCAAATGTAATCTCAAGTCAACTCAGTTAAAACAATTTTGAAAAAGAACAAAGCTGAAGGTGTCAAACTTCCTGATTCAAAACAAACTACAGGGCTTATGGTTCAAGATGGTGGAGCTGAAGCCAAATGCACACATCTCCTCCTGCAAGAGCAACAAAATCACAATGAATTGTTTAACAACATGGACAGAAGGATACTGGAACCCACCGCAAAAAGATACTTAAAGTCCAAAGAAAAAGAAGCCACGGTGAGATAGCAGGAAGGGCACATTAATGGTAAATTCAAGTATCATCCCACCAGGTGGGTGACCCACAAACTGGAGAGCAATAATACCAAAAAAGTTCTTCCACTGTTATGAAGGTTCTGAACTCCTATCAGGCTTCCCACCCTGGGACCTGACAAAAGGACTGGGAATTCCCAGGGAATATGACCTTTAATGCCGGTGGGATTTGATTAAAAGACTTCCACAAGACTGGGGCAACCAGAGAACTCCAATTTTGGAGGATACAAACAAAATCTTGACTGCACCAAGATCCAGAAAAAGGAGTAATGACTCCACAGGAGACTGAACCAAAACCACCTGCTAGTGTTGCAAAAATTCCAGAGAAGGCATGATCAGCAGGGGCTCACACAGGAAGGAAGCTTCCCCTTGGCATAAACCCACCTGGAGTTCATCATTAACCCTACCACAGAGCCCAGAGTACCCAGGGCTGGGTCACCTCAGGCCAAACAACTAGCAGGGAGGGAGTACAACCTCATCATCAGTAGATAACTGGACTAAGGCTTTAGTGAGCAAGGCCCTCCCACAAGAGGAAGACCCAGATTTTCACACCACCAGTCCTTCTCATTGGCATCAGTGAACTAAAATGGACCAGACTGGGAAAATTTAATTCAGATGACCATTACATCTATTATGTGGGCAGGAATCCTTTAGAAGAAATGGAAAAGTCTTCATAGCCAACAAATGAGTTTGAAATGCAGTACTAGGGTGCAATCTCAAAAATGAAACAATGATATCTATTCATTTCCAAATTAAATGTAATTCAACTCACATTCAATATCACAGTAATCCAAGTCTAAGCATTAATGCTGAAGAAGCTGAACAGTTCTAGGAACACCTACAAGATCTTCTAGAACTAACACCCCCCAAAAAATGTCCTTTTCATCACAGGGGACTGGAACACAAAAGCAGGAAGTCAAGAGATAGCTGGAGTAATAGGCATGTTTAGCCTTGGAATACAAAATGAAGCAGGGCAAAGGTTAACAGAGTTAGACAAGAGAACTCACTGACACCCTCTTCCAACATACCAAGAGAAAACTCTACACATGGACATCACGATATGGTCAATATCAAAATCATACTGTGCCGGGGGCCAGCGTGAGGAACTCCGCCCAAGGCAAAGGTCATGAGGAAGGAGGCTTGGCATACGCAAAGGCGTGATCAAGCCTCAGGAAACCCCCTGTTCCCGAGCATCTACGCCAAAACCAGAGTCTGTTTTATGCTCTCCCCCATAACCGCTTCTCTCAGAGAAGGAGTAAACGTGCAGCTCCAAGGCAATAAAAATTCTTGGGCATGACAAGTGTTTCAGCTTACGGACTCCTCTGAAGATTACCGAACCCAACTGCATAGGTTCGTCCAGCCACATGTGATTGTTTACAGCCTCCCAACCTGAGAGGCATGAGATGTTTTAGACTTACTAAAGGCAAATTCTTTTGGGGAGTTAGAAATTATTAGTATAGTGGTTGGTTAGGAATTATATCGGTGAAGGGTTTTTCATTTGTTGTGTCAATAATTGCTGCTAATTCTCTCCCCTGGGTGGGACAAGGATGTCTCAGGTCAAACCTCTCTGCTGACAGACTAGCTTGTGTGACAGGATTATTGTTTACTACCTCTCAACCATAAACAGCACAGAGAGTTTTGGAGTATTTTGAGAGTCTTAATTAGCATAGGGCTTTTCTCATTGTTGAGTCAATGATTGCCGCCAGGCCTCCATATCCTTAGGCACCTGGGAATATATTAATCAATGTATTTGGAATATAGAAAAGGAAATATAGTAGTTTTTAAGGTTAGCAATACTAGACTTTTTGAGTTAATGAATTTTCTCTTTTGTAATAGATCACTGTACTTTATTATAAATCCCTGTGTCCTTGCCATGTAAAAATGTAACTTTATCACTATCTTAAGACTAGATAGATCTTAAGGGGAGCATTGGTGAAAGAATTTTCATTTGTTGGGCTGATGTTTGTCTGCTAAAACTCCATATTCCCTGCCCTTATAATGAATATAAGTAGCATATAGGAGAAATAAGCATTAACCTTTAAGATTAATCATGTTAACCTTGGGTTAAATAAATTCCTTTCTTGATTGTAACTCACTACACCCTCACCCTACAGGAATGTAACTTTATTGGGAGGGGGGTGCCTGGTTTAAGAAAAAACACCCTTGGAAAAAATAAGTTTTTTTGGTTATCAGAAAGAAAGGATCATAAAATGTCAGCAGGTCTCACTCATATCTAGAAGATGATGTAATATCCCTAAGACCTTTTTTTTATACATTTATGCGAAGCACCTGATTTCGATAAAGGTCAGGACTGCTGACCCCTGCGTGACTCTGTATTCATCCCTATGTGTCACAAAAGGTATATAAGCAAACCCCAAAATAAAGGAATCAGATTAGTTTCTGGAAAGACTGATTCCCCCATGT
Source organism: Oryx dammah (assembly GCF_014754425.2). NCBI lineage: Eukaryota > Metazoa > Chordata > Mammalia > Artiodactyla > Bovidae > Oryx > Oryx dammah. The sequence goes on from NW_024080426.1 coordinate 309,834, forward strand.
CGCTTCTTTCTTGCTCCTGTTTCTCTGGCTGAATTCCCATCTGGATTCAGCCTCCTTTTCTCCACTACACTATCTCCTACTACACTATCCGTTTCTAATCTCTCTATATATCTGTATTTAAATATGTATCTTTCCAAAGACGCCGACGCCGTCCCCCAACCTTTGAATCACCCTGGATCCACCGGGGCTGGACCCCGGTAATACTGATTATATTCTTTGCAGCAGAAGATGAAGAAGCTGTATACTGTCAGCAAAAACAGGACTAGGAGCTGACTGTGGCTCAGATCATGAACTCCTTACTACCAAAGTCAGTAGACCAATCAGGTATGCCCTACCTAAGTCAAATTACTTATGATTATACACTGGAAGTGACAAATAGATTCAACAGATTAGATCTGACAGATCAAGAGTGTACAAAGCACTACAGATTGAGGTTCGTGACACTGTAGAGGAGCCAGTGATCAAGACTATCCCCAAGAGAAAGAAATGCAACAATGCAAAATGCTTGTCTGAGGAGGCATTACAAACAGCTGAGAAAAGAGAAGCTAAAGCCAAAGAAGAAAAGGAAAGATATACCCATCTGAATGCAGAGTCCCGACTCTGCATTCAGAGCAAAGAGAGATCAGAAAGCCTTCTTCAGTGATCAGTGCAAAGAAATAGAGGAAAATAAGAGAATGGGAAAGAAACCGAGAAATATCAAAGGAAAATTTCATGCAAAGATGGGAACAATAAAGGACAGAAACAGCATGGACCTAAATAGAAGCAGAAGATATTAAAGACAGATGACAAAAATACACAGGAAAACTACACAAAAAATTTCTTAACAACCCAGATAACCATGATGGTATGTATGATCACTCACTTAGAGCCAGACATCCTGGAATGTGAAGTCAAGTGGGCCATAGGAAGGATCACTACAAACAGAGCTAGTGGAGGTGATGGAATTCCAGTTGAGCTATTTCAGGTCCTAAAAGACGATGCTGCTGAAGTGCTGCACTCAGTATACCAGCAAATTTGAAAACTCAGCAGGGCCACAGGACTGGAAAAGGTCAGTTTTTGTTCCAATCCCAAAGAACAGCAAGGCCAAAGAATGTTCAACCTATCGCACAACTACATTCATCTCTCATGCTAGCAAAGAAATGCTCTAAACACTCCAAGCCAGGCTTCAACAGTATGTGAGCCAAGAACTTCCAGATGTTCAAGCTGGATTTAGAAACGGTAGAGGGATCAGAGATCAAAATGCCAACATCCTCTGGATCATCAAAAATCAAGAGTTCCAGAAAAACATCTACTTCTGCTTTACTGACTACACCAAAGCCTCTGACTATGTGGATCAAGACAAACTGTGGAACATTTTTAAAGAGATGGGAATACCAGACCAGCTTACCTGCCTCCTGAGAAATCTGTAAGAAGCAACAGTTAGAACCAGACATGGAACAACAGACTGGTTCAGACTGGAAAAGGAGTACATCAAGGCCATGTATTCTCATCCTGCTTACGTAACTTACATGCACAGTACATCATGCGAAATGCTGGGGTGGATGAAACACAAAGTTTAAATTAAGAAGAGAAATGTCAATAACATATATGCAGATGACACCACCCATATGGCAGAAAGCAAAGAAGACCTAAAGAGCCTCTTGATGAAAGGGAAAGAGGAGAGTGAAAACCTTGAGTTAAAACTCAATATTCAAAAAAAGAAAACCATGGCATCTGCTCTCATCATTTCATGGCAAACAGATGGAAACAGTTGGAAACAGATGTAAACAGTGAGAGACTTTATTTTCTTGGGCTCCAAAATCAATGCAGATGGTGACTGCAGCCATGAAGTTAAAAGACACCTGCTTCTTAGAAGAAAAGCTATGACCAACCTAGACAGCATTTTAAAAAGCAGAGACTTTACTTTGCCAACAAAGGTCCATCTAGACAAAGTTATGGTCTTTCCAGTAGTCACGCACAGATATGAGAGCTGGACTACAGAAAAGCGGAAAGCAGAAGAATTGATGCTTTTGAACTGTGGTGTTGGAAAAGATTCTTGAGAGTCCCTTGGACTGCAAGGAGATCAAACCAGTCAATCCTCAAGGAAATCAGTCCTGGATATTTATTGGGAAGACAGTTGCTGAAGCTGAAATTCCAACTTTGGTCACCTGATGGGAAGAACTGACTCAACAGAGAAGACCTTGAATGCTGTGAAAGATTGAAGGCAGGAGGCAGACGACAGAGGATAAGATGGTTGTATGGTATCACCGAGTTTGGTTGTATGGACCCGAGTTTGAGCAAGCAGGGAAGCCAGGCATGATGCAGTCCATGAGGTCACTGAGGAACTGAACTGATTTACACACAATTGAATTCTATTCAGCCTAAGAAAAAGTAAATTCTGGCATATGTGGCAACACAGATAAGCCCTGAGGACACTAAGTCAAGTGGAATAAGCCAATCACAAAAGGATGAATAATGTAGGATTCCACTTGAATATGTAATCAAATGCACAGAGATAGAAAGTAGAAAAGTACTTGCAAGCAGCTGGGAGAAGAGGGCAATGTTTAATGAGTTTCATTTCAGTTTTACAGGATGAATAAACTTCTGGAAATGAATGGTGTTAGTTGTGTAACAATGTAAATGGACTTATTCTGTCCTCATTGTACTTTAGATTTGCATTTCCCTAAAAACTGGTGATGTTGAGTATCTTTCCATGTGTCTCTTGGCTGTCTGAATGTCTTCTCTGAAGAAATGTCTATTTAGATATTCCATCCACTTTTTTATTGGGTTGTTTTAATATTGAGCTGCATGAGCTGCTTGTATTTTAGAGAGAAATCTTTTGTCAGTTGCTTTGTTTGCACATATTTTCAAGTATTTGTAAATGGATCTTTTTCTCATTCTGAGGGCTCTCTTTTCACATCGTTTATGGTTTCTTTTCTGTGTAGAAGCTTTTAAGTTTAATTAGGTCCTGTTTGTTTATGTTTTTATCTTCATTACTCTAGGAGGCAGGTCAAAAAAGATCTGACTGAGGTTTGTGTCAAAAAGTGTTTTTCCTATGTTTGCCTTTAAGAATTTACACCAGCCTAGGCGCTTCCCTGGTGGCTCAGAGGTTAAAGCGTCTGCCTGGAATGCAAAAGACCCAGGTTCGATCCCTAGGTCGGGAAGGTCCCCTGGAGAAGGCAATGGCAACCCACTCCAGTACTCTTGCCTGGAGAATCCCATGGAGGGAGGAGCCTGGTAGGATACCATGGGGTCACAAAGAGTCGGACACAACTGAGTAACTTCACTTACATTTAGGTCTTTAATCCAGTTTATTTTTGTGTGGCTGGGGAGTGTTCTAATTTCATTCTTTTACATGTAGCTGTCCAGTTTTCTAAGCACCACTTACTAAAGAGACTATCTTGTCTTCACTGTATATTCTTGTCACCTTGTTACAGATTAGGTAACAGAGGTGCAAGGATTTATCTCTGGGCTTTCCATCCTGTACCATTCATCTGTATTTCTATTTTTGTGTCAGTACCATACTGTCTTGATTACTGTAGCTTTGTGGTATAATGTTACTAAACTGCATAACTGAAACAGGAAAATGGTAAATTTTCTTCTGCATGTTTTATTTTAATTTAAATAGTAGATACATAATCTGGACTTAGAAGATGCAAGCAGTATGAAACAGAAAAGCTCAAGCTATATTTATCCTTCATAATGCTACTAAACCTTACTCCTCTTGCATATCATTTTGCAACTGTAAGCATTAATATCAACTATCTTGAATTAATATAAAACATAAGTGAGTTAAATGTTTAAGCATATATAAAAAAATATTTATTCTGTATTATAATGCAGTGGCATTGTAAGCCCTATGCAAATTAAAAGAAAGTACAAAAATACTTATTTCTAAATTAGTATTTAATTTTAATAAGGGTATTTAAAATTAAAATGAATTGCTACAGTACATTCAATAAGATTAAAGGCTTATCTGTAAGACTTGTAGTCTGGAAGAAGATCGTCAACAAAAGCAGCAATTCGTTAACTGTTTTTTTTTCCTCCTGCCATGTATGATAAGCCTTATATACAATGTACAGGCTTACTAACATATGTCTATAGTCATAGAAATGCAATGCTAAACTGCAAACCTTTACAAAAAGTTTACATTGAACATTACAAACGAATCATTTCTCAAGATGGTTATAAGCCTAGCTGGTAACAGTGGACAATAAATTAACCACCTAGAAGTGAACTGAAGAGTTTTTCCTCCTCTCATAAAAACAAAAATATGAATGAGAATCCTATTTTCAGTAGAAAGAATTTGAATATAACTTTTAAGTAACATTTTTCCCATCATGTTTAAGTTTTACTCCCAATGTTATTTCTGAGACTTTTAATCTGTACTCATTCTTTTTACCCCTTTTGTTTAACTCATTTTTTACAATATTGTGCTGGTTACAACAATGTGAATAAGCCATGTTGCTGTTCAGCCACTAAGTCATACCTGACTCTCTGGAACCTCATGCCAGGCTTCCTTGTCCTTCACTATCTCTGGAGTTTGCTTAAATTCATATCCAATCAGTCAGTGATTTTATACATATATCCCCTCCCTCATGAATCTTCCTCCCCTCCCACCATACTATTCCTCTAGGTCACCACAGTGCAACTGCTTGAGCTCCCTATTTACAGCAGCTTCCCACCAGTTATCTGTTTTACAAATGACAGTGTATATATTGCAATGCTACTCTCTCAATTCATCTCATTCTCTCCTTCTCCATCTTTGAACTCAAATGGGTGCTTTGTGAGAGGTATCCTTCACAAGTGTCATCAAATCCCCTTATATTCAACTCTCAAAGCCTGTTGTGTTGCACTTCCTGTTTTGAGCATCTATATGACTATCCCTCTGTAAAATGATAGGACAAACTACGTAACGATGACAGTGGCTTTATTTTGTTCAGCGTGAACCCCAAGAAGCCTATATGCTATGTCAAATGTTCCACCAATCTAGCAACCACCATCAAAATTTCACAAAGAAACGCTGAAAATCACTGACTCCCAATCTTTGTATATCTTTTGCAACTGTATGCACTAATTGATGCTAAGAAATTTCTCACCACAAATCCAGAATCTTATTCTCATATGTATATTAAAAACGATCTCTGACTCACTTTTCACTCATTTCTTCCCTCAAAATCTAGAAACTTTGGGATCTGTAATGGGTACCAACTAGAATGTTAAATCAATTACCCTTATTTTGTCCCCATACACAGAATACCAAAATGATAGCTTTATTCTCCTTACTGAAGTACTTATCACACCTGCTGGGGAGAATGAAAAAATGGTAGTCCTTCATTTTAAAAGACAATTTTACAGTTTCTTACTAAAGTAAAAATAGGTTTGCCATACAATCCAGCAATCATACTCTTGGTTATTCAGCCAAACAAAAACTTACCTCCTAACAAAAACTTGCACATAAACATTTCGGGCAGCTTTACTCACATTTGCCAAAAACTGGAAGCAACCAAAATGTCCTTCAAAAAGTTAACGACTGCAGCAACAAAAAACAGGAAAATATTATTCATAGATAAATGGCACACTAACCAACAAAAAGACATAGCGAAATCTCAAATCCATGCTGTTCTAAGTGGTTTCAGTTAGAAAAGACAACATTCTGGAACATTCTAAGTAATATTCTGGAAAACGCAATACTAGAGACAGCAAAATTGACAGCGGCTGCTAAGTATTCAGCAAGAGGGAAGAAGAAATGAATGAGTAGAGAACAGCACATTTTAAGGAACTGGAACATTCCCATATGATATAATGATATATTTGTCCTAACCCATAGAGCTCTACAATACAGAGTGCACTCTAACATGAACTATGGCCCCTTGTTAATGATGTATCAATACAGATTTATGCATTGCAACAAACATACTAAAGTAAGCTGTAAACAACAGAAGAGGGCAAATAGGAACTGTTTTCTATGTAATTTTCCTGCAAACCTAAAAATCCCTTCAGTTCAGTTCAGTCACTCAGTCGTGTCCAACTCTTTGCGACCCCGTGAATTGCAGCACATTCAGCTTCCCTGCCCATACCATCTCCCAGAGTTCACTCAAACACATCCATCGAGTTGATGAAGCCATCCAGCCATCTCATCCTCGGTCGTTCCCTTCTCCTTCCCCCAATCGATCCCAGCATCAGAGTCTTTCCCAATGAGTCAACTCTTCGCATGAGGTGGCCAAAATACTGGAGTTTCAGCTTCAGCGTCATTCCCTCCAAAGAACATCCAGGACTGATCTCATTTAGAATGGAATAATTGGATCTCTTTGCAGTCCAAGAGACTCTCAAGAGTCTTCTCCAACACCACGGTTCTAAAGCATCAATTCTTCGGCACTCAGCTTTCTTCACAGTCCAACTCTCACATCTATACATGACCACTAGAAAAACCATAACCTTGACTAGACGGACCTTTGTTGGCAAAGTAATGTCTCTGCTTTTGAATATGCTATCTCGGTTGGTCAGAACTTTTCTTCCAAGGAGTAAGCGTCTTTTAACTTCATGGCTGCAATCACCACCTGCAGTGATTTTGAAGCCCAGAAAAATAAAGTCTGACACTGTTTCCACTGTTTCCCCATCTATTTACCATGAAGTGATGGGACCAGATACCATGATCTTTGTTTTCTGAATGTTGAGCTTTAAGCTAACTTTTTCGCTTTCCACTTTCACTTTCCTCAAGAGGCTTTTTAGTTCCTCTTCACTTTCTGCCATAAGGGTAGTGTCACCTGCATATCTGAGGTTATTGATATTTCTCCTGGCAGTCCTGATTTCAGCTTGTGCTTCTTCTGGGCCAGCATTTCTCATGATGTATTCTGCATGTAAGTTAAATAAAAAGGGTGACAATATACAGCCTTGACATACTCCTTTTCTTATTTGGAACCAGTCTGTTGTTCCATGTCCAGTTCTAACTGTTGCTTCCTGACCTGCATATAGGTTTCTCAAGAGGCAGATCAGGTGGTCTGGTATTCCCATCTCTTTCAGAATATTCCACGGTTTATTGCAATCCACAGAGGCTTTGGGATAGTCAATAAAGCAGAAATGGATGTTTTTCTGGAACTCTCTTGCTTTTTCGATGATCCAGCGGATGTTGGCAATTTGATCTCTGGTTCCTCTGCCTTTTCTAAAACCAGCTTGAACATATTGAAGTTCACGGTTCACAAACTGCTGAACCCTGGCTTGGAGAACTTTGAGCGTTACTTTACTAGCGTGTGAGATGACTACAATTGTCTGGCAGTTTGGGCATTCTTTGGCATTGCCTTTCTTTGGGATTGGAATGAAAACTGACCTTTTCCAGTACTGTGGCCACGGCTGAGTTTTCCAAATTTGCTGGCATATTGAGTGCAGCATTTTCATAGCATCATCTTTAAGGATTTGAAATAGCTCAACTGGAATTCCATCACCTCCACTAGCTTTGTTTGTAGTGATGCTTTCTAAGGCCCACTTGACTTCACATTCCAGGATGTCTGGCTCTAGGTAATACTCCCTTAAAAAATAGCTATTAAAATTTTTTCCACTTTGAAAATAATATATTTCCACTTTCAAAATAATATTCATTAACATATAACTGGGTTTCAAATGGAACACTGAAAATATTTTAATCTACAACTTAAATTTTAAAACATGGTAAATATTAGGAGATAACACAGAGAAACTAAAACTTCATAAGATTCTCAAAACCTTTTACAATGTTAAGGGCATGAAACCAAAAAAGTGTTAACTGCTAACCTGTTAAGAAATCCAACATACAAAATAAGCAGCTTCTGCTAATTCTCTTTTAGTGATAAAAAACAAAGAATCAACATAAAATTTTACATGCAACTATCTAAAACAAAGTGTCAGACTTTATTTTGGGGGGCTTGAAAATCACTGCAGATGGTGACTGCAGCCATGAAATTAAAAGACGCTTTACTCCTTCGAAGGAAAGTTATGACCAACCTAGATAGCATATTCAAAAAGCAGAGACATTACTTTGCCAACAAAGGTCCGTCTAGTCAAGGCTATGGTTTTTCTAGTGGTCATGTATGGATGTGAGAGTTGGACTGTGAAGAAAGCTGAGTGCCAAAGAATTGAACTGTGGTGTTAGAGAAGACTCTTGAGAGTCCCTTGGACTGCAAGGAGATCCAACCAGTCCATTCTGAAGGAGATCAGTCCTGGATGTTCTTTGGAAGGAATGATGCTAAAGCTGAAACTCCAGTATTTTGGCTACCTCATGTGAAGAGGTGACTCACTGGAAAAGACTGATGCTGGGAGGGATTGGGGGGAGGAGAAGGGTACAACAGAGGATGAGATGGCTGGATGGCATCACTGACTCGATGGACGTGAGTCTGAGTGAACTCCGGGAGTTGGTGATGCACTGGGAGGCCAGGTGTGCAGCAATTCATGGGGTCGAAGAGAGTCAGACATGACTGAGCAACTGAACTAAACTAAACTGATCTACAACAAAATCAAATCGCTGTAGTCTCTACTCTTTTTATGAAAAAAAACTAAGATTTCTCTTAACAGATACTTTTTACAACCATTAATATTCTTCACACTCAACAAAGGTATTCTCAGCAAGACAGCCAACATTTTATCTGCTCCAGAACAGAAAGTAGCACTAGAGAGATCCTCAAGGCAATAATTTGATGGCCCCTACCAATAGTCAGTCCTATGAGTAAGTCATTGGTCCACTGTCAAGCCTTCAGGTAGAAGACTGCTACCATAGCTGACACTCAAGAGTACAATATCTAGAGATAGCCTGAACCAGAACTATCAATGGTTAAAGGAATAAATACAACTTGAGAGTTATAGTAAGATAAGATAGCAACCATCATAGCTCAGTTGGTAAAGAATCCACCAGGAATGCAGGAGACCTGGGTTCAATCCTTGGGTTGGGAAGATCTCCTGGAAATCTACTGGGTTGGGAAGATCTCCTGGGAGATTTACTGGAGATCCCATTCCAGTATTCTGGCCTGGAGAACTCCAGTCCATGAGGTCACAGAAAGATAGAAACAACTGACTGACTGTCACTTCACTTTCAAGATAGCAAAAAGTGAGTCTATTTTACTTGCCCATACCTTGAAGCATTTGGGAATCTCAGTTTCCAGATAAGGAACCAAAAACCCATATTCCCTCAAGTGGAAGCTCAGAGACTTAAACACTGGACCACTAGGGAAGTCTCTTAAGTCTCTAATTTTAAGGTTAAATAACTCACAAACTGGTTGAACCACTAGTACTGCAACCCAAGATATCTTAACAAACAGAAGGATACTTTTAACTACCAAACTCCCCCTTCACTTGTCACATATGCTGATCTCAAAATACATAACTTCACTCCAGACACCAAGAACTTCACTCAAGAGACATTACAGAAAAATTTCTGAATGGCATATACTATAGCACTGTTTCTTTAGATTCTTTAGTAACCAGTAAATCAATAATATGGACTTCCCTGGGGGCTCAAACGGTAAAGCATCTGTCTACAAGGCAGGAGACCCGGGTTCAATCCCTGGGTTGGGAAGATCCCCTGGAGAAGGAAATGGCAATCCACTTCAGGACTATTGCCTGGAAAATCCCACGGACAGAGGAGCCTGGTAGGCTACAGTCCATGGGGTTGCAAAGAGTCAGACAAGACTGAGCGACTTCACTTTTACTAAATCAATAATATATTAATAATTTACTAACAATGTGATAAAGTAATTTAGATTATGTAACAACAATCCCTGGGAGTCATAAATGTTAATAAGTAAAAACTCAGTTATTCAATAATATTTAGCAAGTAAGAGAACATGCTACTACAAATGGATTTAAATTTGAAGAAATAAAGTTGCTTTTAAGGCAGGACAGCCTGTCAATTCTAAAGGGGATCAGCCCTGAATATCCACTGGAAGGACTGATACTAAAACTCAAAGTATTGGAATACTTAGCAAAAAGTAAGCAAAGAGCTGACTGACTGGAAAAGACTTCGATGCTGGAAACATTAAGGGCCAGAGAAGGGACTGACAGGATGAGATGGCTGGGTGGCATCACTGACTTAACAGACATGAGTTCAAGCAAACTGCAGGAGATAGTGAAAGACAGGAAGCCTGGTGGGCTGCAGTTCATGGGATTGCAAAGAATCGTATACAACTTAGCAACTGAACGATAAAGGCAGAAAAGAAAATTTCTAAACACAAAATTCTCCCCGTGTTGTATGAGTCACCACCTCCTCCCTCCTCTCTAGTCTGCATCTGTACTACACATTTACTAGATTCCCTAAAGAAGACACAGAATGGCCTGAACACCCAGAAAGGGGAGAAAAGGCAATTTATTCCTGGCACCAGTAAACTAATTAGTAGCAAATAATATTTCTTTCTCAATTCTGTAAGAGGTCACAAAAACTCGTTGCTTGCCTTGCTGGCAATGTAAACTGTCAATATATTACTCTGATGAGTTAACACAGGAGAGAAAAGGAAGATAAAACAGGGTTCTACTGAATGGTGCTATCTGTAGCACCATTAGCTGAAAGGAAGCCAGGAAAGCGTCCCATGATTCTCTTTCCACTAATGTAATTTCCACAAAGCCAGCAATGAGGATTACTAAACTAATCCTTTACCGACAACAATTTAATTTAAAGCAGTTTCCATGGCTCAGATAACACCCTATCCTAACAGGGAATGGATATACCTGTAGACACTACTACATTAGTCTCGTCTAACTCTCAGCCCCTCTACCACCAGCTTACAAGATGAGTAAGTGAGTGAAGTCGCTCAGTTGTGTCTAACTCTTTGCAACCCCATGGACTGTAGCCTACCAGGCTTCTCCATCCATGGGATTTTCCAGGCAAGAATACTGGAGTGGGGTGCTATTTCCTTCTCCAGGAGATCGGCCCGACCCAGGGACTGAACCTGGGTCTCCCTCATTATAGGCAGACACTTTACCGTCTGAGCCATTAAGGAAGTCCTAAATTACATAAAGCATTCAGATAATCAATTATTTTTATCCTGTTTCAATCAATTCTTATATATGCTATGGATAACAAACATATCAATCGCATATAGGTGATTATAATTATTTACAGAAAGGTCTGGGCAACCACCTCAAGTAAAAAGAGGAAACTACATTCAAATACAATTAATCAATCTCATATCAAAGGTGGAAACAGATACTAAACTCACAATGGGAACACCTCTCTGACAGAGAAATAAAATATTAAGGAGAAAGAAAGATATTTTTAAAAACCTGAGATGAGGACTTCCATGGTGGTTCAGAGGCTAAGATTCATTGGTCCCAATGTACACATCCTTGGTTTGATTCCTAGTCAGGGAAATAGATCCTACATGTTACAACTAAGAGCTGGCATGCCAAAGCTGAAAATTCCGCATGCTGCAACAAAAACTAACAGACTCAAATAAGTGAATATTGAAAAAAAGAGAAGAATCAAAGGCTATTTTAGTTATATGTGAATCATTCCGCAAACCTCAGCCACAGAAGATGAAAAATAACTAGCTCTAAGAACAAGAAAAATCCTCCCCAAAAGAACAGTATGAAGTTATAAAATTGTAAACCTCCAGTTTACAAGGAAACACCCGAGTTAAAGTAAATGGAGTATACGAAAGAATTTTTTTGGTTATGTGTGAGGCTTTTAAGAGCTGGAAACAGAAAGTTCTGTTAAAACTAACTTCATCATGGGTGTTTTAAGCAGTATAGTGAGAAGTTTGGGGGAGGAAGCAGCAGCAGTATTTAACATAGAGACAAGGCTTATGAAGACTCCAGGTGGAATGAGCAGTTAGTATATACCTAAACACTAAAACCTTAAGGAAACAGAGAAAAAACAGGAAATTTTTATTAAACTGAAATACAAAGCAACTAACAAAAACTTTGATTCCAAGTAATATTCAAGTATTTACCAAAACAAAAATGATCACAGCATATGCAACCAAAACAGCAGACAATCTAAAAAGGGCATCAAGTGGAAGATTAACTATATCACAATACATTTATAAAATGGAGTATTAACAGGCCTGAATAATCCTAGTTACAGATAACTTTATAAATGACAAAGTAAGTACTAACTTGTACCTACAGTATTTTCACTTATTTTTAAAAAGTGAATACAAAACAATACCTAACTAATTATACAATTGTTTCTACATGGTGCTATCAGAGATAAAATATTTGCACACAACTGTTCTGTCTTCTACTTCTCTTCTATGGGGTCCAAAACTTTTTACTCATCAACAATAAACATATCTTTAATAGACACATGCACCCCAAATATACACGTTGTACGTAAGTGCTTAGAATAAAATGTAGGCTACACTGGAGATATACTCAAAGCCAAGGGCTCTCTGAGTATCCTTTAAGACCAGAAGCTTCAGCACCACCTGAGAACTTATCAGAAATGCAGACTCTCAACAGTACCACTCTAGGCTAAAATGAGTCACTCAGTCATGTCCAATTCTTTGAGACTCCATGGACTGTATAGTCCATGGAATTCTCCAGACCGGAATACTGGAATGGGTAGCCTTTCCCTTCTCCAGGGTATCTTTCTAACCCAGCTCTAGGCTAAAATGAGTCACTCAGTCATGTCCAATTCTTTGAGACTCCATGGTCTGTATAGTCCATGGAATTCTCTTTCTCCAGGGTATCTTTCCAACCCAGGTTTTCCTCATTGCAGGGGAATTTGTTACCAGCTAAGCCACAAGGGAAGACCAAAAACACTGGAGTGGGCAGCCAATCCATTCTCCAGAGGATCTTCCCGACCCAGGAATCAAACCAGGGTCTTCCGTGGATTCTTTACAACTGAGCTATCATCTAAAAATCTAAGGACAGCGTACAACTCTGTATTTTTACAAGTAAATTTTTCTATACATTTCCTGGAACACAAAGGACTACTATTTTACATTTCTGAAAAACTACATCAAAAACAACAAAATTTCTTAACAATAAAAACATAATCTGTCCATCAGCAGACGAATGGATAAGAAAGCTGTGGTACATATATACAATGGAGTATTACTCAGCCATTAAAAAGAATACATTTGAATCAGTTCTAATGAGGTGGATGAAACTGGAGCCAGTTATACAGATTGAAGTAAGCCAGAGAGAAAAACACCAATACAGTATACTAACACATATATTTGGAATTTAGAAAGATGGTAATGATAATCCTGTATACGAGACAGCAAAAGAGACACAGATGTAAAGAACAGACTTTTGGACTCTGTGGGAGAGAGAGAGGGTGGGATGACTTGGGAGAATGGCATTGAAACATGTATACTATCATGTAAGAAATGAATCACTAGTCTAGGTTTGATACAGGATACAGGATGCTTGGGGGCTGGTGCACTGGGATGACCAAGAGAGATGATATGGAGAGGGTGGTGGGAGGGGGGTTCAGGGTTGGGAACTCATGTACATCTGTGGTGGATTCATGTCAATGTATGGCAAAACCAGTACAGTATTGTAAAGTAAAAAAATTAAAAATTAAAAAATAAATAAAAAAACATACTCTGGACTTCCCTGGTGATCCAGTGGCTGAAACTGTGCTTTCAATACAGGGAGCCTGGGTTTGATCCCTGGTCAGGGAACTAGATCCCACATGCCATAACCAGGGCATGTCACAGCCACACAAATAAAATACTAATATATATATACATATATGCATTGGGACTTCCCTGGTGGCTCAGACAGTAAAGCATCTGCCTACAATGCAGGAGACCTGGGTTCAATCCCTGGGTCGGGAAGATCTCCTGGAGAAGGAAATGGCAACCCACTCCAGTATTATGCCTGAAAAATCCCACGGACGGAGCAGCCGGGTAGGCCACAGTCCATGGGGTTGCAAAGAGTTGGCCACGACTGAGCAACTTCACAAATAAAGTTATCCAAACATTTTTAAAAATAAACTCACCAATTAAAATATTCTGTATGTGTTGGGAGCCACAGGAAAAGAGAACTTTAACTCTGTTGAATACACATCTTGGTGGCTACTTCTCAGTAATGAAATAATTTAATAATCTTTAAAAAAAATGTTACCAAAAAAACTTTAATCAAACCTGAGTCTATTCTGATTGTCACGTTTCAATGTTTAAAGACGAAAAATACAAACCAATGATTATAGAATACTATGACAATAATTTGTACAAAAGATGGAATCACCACTAGCTGACCTCAGAACTCAATCTTCAGGTCTGTGGAAAGAACAGTATCTTAACAAAATGATGCATACTAAGTGCTAAATAGCACTAACATAATTAAAATGCAAAAGTGAAAGTCGCTCAGTCCTGACTGACTCTTTGCAATCCCATGGACCACATACAATCCATGGAATTCTCCAGGCCAAAATACTGGAGTGGGTACCCATTTCCTTCCCGGGGATCTTTCCAACCCAGGAATCGAACCCAGGTCTCCTGCACTGCAGGTGGATTCTTTCAACTGAGCCACAAGCGAAGCCCTAAAATGCAAAACACAACTTTAAAAATGATGGTTTGTGCCTCAAATGGTAAACAATCTGCTTGCAATGCACAAGAGCCAGGTTCAATCCCTGGATCAGAAGAGAAGAAAATGGCAACCCACTCCAGTATTCTTGCCTGGAAAATCCAACGGACAGAGGAACCTGGCAGGCTACAGTCCATGGGATTGCAAAGAGTCAGACACTGAGTAACTAACACACTAAAAAATTAAAACTGCATGCTTAGAAACATTAACAAACTGTTGACAAATTAAATGGGAGCTATTGCTGGGGAGTTGGGAGCAGAGTGTAAAAACAATTACCAGGATATTTTAAAAGCTCCACAAGTGCTTTTAAGGTATCAGGGTAGAGCAAAAAACTGTTAAAGCTTTCCCAAATATTGTCAGACTCTATATTCAAATAAGACTACTTAATGATAATCAATGTTTTTAAGGACACAACTTCTAACAGAGCAAAATGAAAGCTAAAGTTTTATTTCTTGAGTACTGAATTAAGGAAATACATCAAGATTCAGGAAACATAAGGTAAAAGTAAAACGCAAAGGCAATATAGAAGTGTCACTCTCACAATGGCTGCCCAACAACTGTACTTAATACCACTGGAGGTTTTCAGATGGCCCAGGAGTAAAACTCTGCCTGTCAAGCAGGAAATGCAGCTTCAATTCCTGGGCTTCAATTCCAAGCCCCTGGAGAAGGAAACCTGGGGAATCCCATAGACAGAAGAACCTGGTGGGATACAGTCCATGGGGTCACAAAAGAATTTTATGACTCTTATGACATGACTTAGCAACTAAACTACCATCACCACCACAATTTTTTTTAACAATTTAACTGTCACTGTCATTAGAATATAACTTATGCAATGCTACTGTGAGAATACACAAGACACATCAATATATCAAGTGTAGTTCAGAAATAAGCCCTTATTTATAAAACCTTTTTTAATATGTCAAATGATTTTCAACAAAGGTGCCAAGACTACCGTAGGGTGAAAGAAAAATATTTGAACAACCTTCCACGAATCAACTGGATATCCACATGCAAAAGATGAATTTGGATCCCTTAACCACACAATACACAAAATTTAACAAGGACAGCAGACCAAGACATAAACACTTTGTAAAATCCATAAGAAATATGAACCTTTATGACCTTCAGCTAAACAAAGATTTTGTGGCTAGACATGAAAAGTGATAAAAAGAAAAACACTAATAAACTGAACTTAATGACAATTAGAAACTACTGCATTTCTAAAAACACCATAAAGAACACAGATTAATAAGAGTAATACTGCAAGTCATATACCAGAGAAAAGATACAATATAAACAGAGGAATTTTTTTTTAAATGGGACTTTAAATAGATATTTCTCCAAGTAAAGATATACAAACAGCCAACAAGTAGATAAGATTATGCTCAACATGACTAGTCAGTAGGAAATGCAAATTAACCACAATAAGATACCACTACAAGTCCACTAGAATCAGTATAACCAGAAAATCAAAATTAGTCAAAATGGACTGGAAATCTCATAAACTGTTGGTGAGAATGTAAAATGGGGCAATCTTGTGGGGAACAAGATTGTACAGTTTAAATTAATCTTAAATTTAAATACAATCCAGTAATTCTGCTCCTAGGTACCAGCCAACCCAAAACCATATTGTTCCCACACCAACGCTTGAAAAATATCCGATTTCAAACACAGTAAGTTGCATCAAAGAAAAATTATCCATGAAAACTTCTTTATCTTACTCTAATATTGAAAATGCATTTCAAGGTAACCAGAAAGACCCACTTCTACCCATTAATATGATTTACAGTAAAAATCTGCTCTTAAAAAAATTACTTTAGAATGCAGAGTCTTAAATGTAATTAATGTTTTGCTGTTATGCAGTCGCCACCGAAATTCTCTCTAAATTTATAAGAAACATTAAATATGATTAAGTCCAACCAAAAAAAGGAATAACATTTAAAATATCAAGATGATATAGCTTAAACTTTATATATATAGGAAAAATGGAACAAAAATAGTAACAACCTATGTAATGTATCTTGAAATTTATGAAATATAACATATAAAAAAGCGTCCTTTGAAATAATAATGGCAAATAGCTCCTAAATATTAAGACACTTAAGCTACATGCTTTAATTTTCGAATGAGCAGAACGAAAATTTATGCTTAAGCTAGGCACCGAAGGTTATTGTCAGGATATAATCGTACTTATAGGATATAATCTTTAATAAGACTAGGAAAAAAAAAAACTTTCCTAAGAAGAGCATACCAAACTGTTTTTTATGTACACGAATGTCATGCAGCTTTAACGAACGAATGCCTGCGTTCCCTAGTAAGAAAATGTTACAGGGCATATATCATTTAAAAATTACAGAACGCAAATTTAATCCACATCTAAAAGCTAAAGCTCAAAAAGGTTTAAAAAGCTCTTACATTACTTAAAACACCTGTAGGAGAATGTGCACAGTGGCATATTCAAGTAACATTTTAGCAGAATTTCTTAAGTATGTGCTACACAACTGTAATATTTCATAATAAATAATTTTATATATATGAAACGTAATGGATCACATAACAAAAATGAAACTGTACTACTTAAGAAACTGATTGAAGCTACTATTTCTGTAGCAAAGAAAGAAAAAGGTGAAAGCAAATGTGGAATAGATTATCTTCACCACCACACCTTCCATTAACCCCCAGACATAATCACTTTGGTGTAGTAGTATTCGGGAAGTGCACAAACGTCAAAATCTGACAGACATGCGGAGCTGCAGCCCAACTCCACTTCAAATCGCTCTGTCTCAGTGATGGCGTTTGCCGTTAAGTGCAACGAGGAGACCAATTTCCTCTGAGGATTGTGTCACAATTCCCGAAGGTGGGGCAGTTAGCCTCCCGGCACAGGAAAAAAAGCATACCGGAGGGGGGGGGGGGAAAGGGGGGGGGGCGGGGCACTGGAGACAGAGACAAGATCCATTTTCCTTTACAGTTCAAAACACAGGCACTTTTCTAGAGCGCCGGATCCGCACCCATTAGCGTGGTTAGACACTCCACCCGGGTGGTGGTGGACAAAAGAGGGCCTAACAGCCCCCACCCCAACAAAAGGACGAAGATATACTTAACAGGCTCCAGCCGCTGAATCCCTGAGGAGATGCGGAGGGGTGGCTCCTCACTGTTTAATGTAGGGCCTTTTACCTCAAAAACAAACTACGCGACAGCGAAAGGAAATACAAAGCTCAACCCCTGTACCGGAAAAAAACTGCCACGGCCGAGCTCCGGCCTGTATCCTGAGGGAAAAAGGCCCTGCTCCCAGGCCCTCTTACCTCTTTTCTTCCTCTCTGTGGCGTTTCTCTGTCCTTAGATGGGCTCCAGGTGGACCGTTTCTCCTGTTTAACGTCCGTTTAGTGCTCCCGCAGCTGCGGTTTCACCTTTTAGGGCCTGGTCTCTTCACTCCGACTCAGTCCTAGCTGCCAACGCCAACACTAAAATGAGCCGCTAAGGCGGCAGTCTCCCGTAAAGGAGAGGGCAACACAAGCAGTCAAGCTCCTGAAACGCCTGGGAGCTGAGTGACGCTTGAAGGGGCTGGGCTCCACAAAACCCCTTAAGGGCGGGATACGAGGCCGGTGGAGTTCCAGAAATCGCTTGCCCCGGCCCTCTTCAAGATGGCGGATTCAGCAAACCAAAAAAAAAAACGGCCGAACGAGCGGCAACCGCGACAGCGCAAACTCCCACCAGCCTCAGCGCCAGTCGGAACCTCGGATATGACGCCAGGCCGAGCCGCTCCGCCCCCGTGAAGTCCCCCCTCTCGACCCCGCCTCCTAATCCTGCCTGCTGTTGCTGCTAAATCGCTTCAGTCTTGTCCGACTCTGTGCTACCCCATAGACGGCAGCCTACCAGGCTCCACAGTCCCTGGGATTCTCCAGGCAAGAGTACTGGAGTGGGTTGCCATTGCCTTCGCTTAATCCTGCCTAGTACCTGATCAATCCTCGGAAACTTACTTTAGCCCGTTCCCCTCCCCGATGGAATTAAAAGACTCTTGCTCCTTGGAAGAAAAGTTATGGCCAGGGTAGACAGCATATTAAAAAGCAGAGACATCATTTTGTCAACAAAAGTGTGTCTAGTCAAGGCTATGGTTTTTCCAGTGCTCATGTATGGAAGTGAGAGTTGAACTATAAAGAAAGCTGAGCGCTTTTGAACTGTGGTGTTGGAGAAGACCCTTGAGAGCCCCTTGGACTGCAAGGAAATCCAACCAGTCCATCCTAAAGCAGATCAGTCCTGGGTGTTCATTGGAAGGACTGCTGTTGAAGCTGAAACTCCAATACTTTGGCCACCTCATGCCAAGAGTTGACTCAATGGAAAAGACTCTGATGCTGGAAGGGATTGGGGACAGGAGGAGAAGGGGACGACAGAGGATGAGATGGCTGGATGGCATCACCGACTCAATGGACATAAGTTTGAGTAAACTCTGGGAGTTAGTGACGGACAGGGAGACCTGGCGTGCTGCAGTCCACGGAGTCGCAAACAGTCGGACACGACTGAGCTGCTGAACTAACTGACCTCCAGCAATGACCTTATTCCACTGGAACTGCAAAGTTCTAGCCCCAGCAGGAAGTCGTCCTGTGCTGAAGGTGGTAAAACTCACTAAACACGCTCCGCCTGGTTACTGGCTGTGTGACCTACCCTCCAGGCATCGCGAAGGGGCTCAAGTATCCCACCCCTTTCGTTCTGGAGCGTCTTAACGGAAAAGCTGGATCGGTAAGCGGCCAGAATTAAAAAATACAGTATTGAGATTGCGAGTCAAACCCCAAGGTATGTAGGCTGAACAGGAAAGGCAGTGACTCCCAAAGAATTCGAAAAAGGTGTTAATTCCAGAGATTAACCGGCTGTGGTGACGCATAACATTCACACTTCCATCGCTAGGTTTTGTTGCAGTGTGAATTTCTCCTCTTCCAACAAACCCGGATGAATGCATTATTAAGTCTCACATTTTTTTTTCCCCCAGAATCGAAATGCGAGAGAGACGGTGGACTTGAGTGAAATACTGAGACTGCTCAATGATTTACTTTCCTTGCCTACAGTCTCCGAGGCTTCACTTTGGCCACCACTTGTTTCGACCTCCTAGCTCTGCTAAACTAAGCCCACTATAGAGTCAGTGTCACAGAGTCAGAAAGAATTGTCGATTTGGCAGGATCCCCTGAGTGAAATACCTCTTTGAGAGACTAATATGAAAGCCTGTTGGTTATCTCTTGAGAAATGTATTAAGATGACTGTGTAAATTGTGCCCTTTATTAATAGCGTATATTTTATTAATCGATTTTTGTATGTTTTAAAAAAGTTTTTATGGGTAGTTTTTAACTATCCCACTTAGCTTTGATATAGAATATTTTAAAATGTAGTACTGAGTTCAGTTAGTATTATTTGTTCCTCTTCTGGATCTGTCTGCAAGCATCCATCTATATACAATTGCACATGTGCCAATTATGGTGATTGTTAAGACTTGTGATTTGGAGATCCCTGCTTATTTAACTTATATGCAGAGTACATCGTGGGAAACGCTGGACTGGGAAGAAACACAAGCTGGAATCAAGATTGCCGGGAGAAATATCAACAACCTCAGATATGCAGATGACACCAGCCTTATGTCAGAAAGTGAAGAGGAACTAAAAAGCCTCTTGATGAAAGTAAAAGAGGAGAGTGAGAAAGTTGGCTTAAAGCTCAACATTCAGAAAATGAAGATCATGGCATCCGGTCCCATCACTTCATGGCAAATAGATGGGGAAACAGTGGAAACAGTGTCAGACTTTATTTTGGGGGGCTCCAAAATCACTGCAGATGGTGACTACAGCCATGAAATTAAAAGACACTCTTTGGAAGAAAAGTTATGACCAACCTAGATAGAGCTGAAGAATTGATGCATTTGAACTGTGGTGTTGGAGAAAATTCTTGAGAGTCCCTTGGACTGCAAGGAGATCCAACCAGTCCATTCTGAAGGAGATCGGCCCTTGCTTTCTTTGGAAGGAATGATGCTAAAGCTGAAACTCCAGTACTTTGGCCACCTCATGTGAAGAGTTGACTCACTGGAAAAGACTTTGATGCTGGGAGGGACTGAGGGCAGGAGGAGAAGGGGACAACAGAGGATGAGATGGCTGGATGGCATCACTGACTCAATGGAGGTGACTCTGAGTGAGCTCCGGGAGTTGGTGGTGGACAGGGAGGCCTGGCGTGCTGCGATTCATGGGGTCGCAAAGAGTCGGACACGACTGAGCGACTGAACTGAACTGAACAGAAATTACTTAGGTCATGGGCATAGGTAAATGACATAGACGCATTTTTGGCATACAATGCAAAACGGATAGTAGATCATCTGTCCCAACAAATACTGACAGTACTTCAAAAACAAGCTTTTCACCTCATTGTCCACCCTCCATCCTCTAAAGTAGCTATTCTGACTTCTATTGACCTAATTGTTTTACCTGATGCAGAGCTTTATATAAATGGAATCATACAAAATGTAAACTTATTTTTGGCTTTTTTGCTTAACATTGTGTCTAAGAGCTTAATTGGTGTTGCAGTGATATAACAAAACACAAATGTCTCTTATTAGTGTTAACATGTGAGTCATCTCCAGGTTGGAACTTTTATAGATAAACTTGCTATGAATAAGTTTTAAGCCCTGTCTTTTAGGGGATGTATTTCATTGTTTTTATTAGGTACAAATCTATAAGTGGGATTTTTTGAGTATTTTTGTGTTTATCTTTAATAAAAATTGCCAAAAATTTATCAAAGTAATTGTGTTTATTCAAATATAAACTTGCCATTTTTTGTATCTCAAAAGGAATCAAATGATGTCACAGGTTGAGAGTTTCTGTGGTAGAATCTATAAATGATATCCCCACTAGCAGTCCCCTATACTTGTATCAAATCAAATTGAGATCACAAACAACCTTCTTCCTATGCTCCAGGGACCATTAAGCATCTTGGCTTCAGAATGAATCTGGAAAATATAGCTTTCCAATTTTCACATTTTCTATACACTTAATGCCACGGGAAAATAATAGTTCTAGATTAAAGTAATAAGCAAAGGCACCCCACTCCAGTACTCTTGCCTGGAATATCCCATGGACAGGGGAGCCTGGTGGGCTGCAGTCCATGGAGTCGCTAAGAGTCGGACACGACTGAGCAACTTCACTTTCACTTTTCACTTTCATGCATTGAAGAAGGAAGTGGCAACCCACTCCAGTGTTCTTGCCCGGAGAATCCCAGAGACGGGGGAGCCTGGTGGGCTCCCGTCTATGGGGTCGCACAGAGTCGAACACGACCGAAGCGACTTAGTAGCAGCAGCAGCAAAGTAATAAGTGAAATTATATTGAATTGCATCAGTTAAAGTTTGTAAGTGCAAGGACTGCTTCCCATTTCCCTTGTTTTGGTTTCTCTGCCTTTATCTGTAATATCAAATAGTACAGTCTTATTGGAGAAGGAAATGGCAACCCACTCCAGTATTCTTGCCTGGAGAATCCCAGGGACAGGGAAGCCTGGTGGGATGCCATCTATGGGGTTGCACAGAGTCACACACGACTGAAGCAACTTAGCAGCAGCAGCAACACAGTCTTATCACTTTGTTCTCCCTTATTAGAGAAAAACTGTTACTACATTGTATTTCTAATCAGAACTACCCATTGCACTTTTTTCCCCCTGAAACACTCATAAGTACACTTATTATGAAACTAATCTTACCCCACATCTGAGATCAGGGGCAGCAGCCGAGAATGCCAGGCTGCGACAGGGAGGAGCAACCCCACGTCCAAGGAACAGTGGCTGCAGGCACAGGAGGGCCTAGAGGAGCTATTCCATGTACAAGGTCAGGAGGGATGGCAGTGAGGAGATACCCCTCATCCAAGGTAAGGAGCAGGGGCTGCGATTTGCTGGAGCAGCTGTGAAGAGATACCCCATGTCCAAGGTAAGAGAAACCCGAGTAAGATGGTAGGTGTTGCAAGAGGGCATCAGAGGGCAGACACACTGAAACCATAATCACAGAAAACTAGTCAATCTAATCACAACCAGTCCATTCTGAAGGAGATCAACCCTGGGATTTCTTTGGAGGGAATGATGCTTAAGCTGAAACTCCAGTACTTTGGCCACCTCATGCAATGAGTTGACTCATTGGAAAAGACTCTGATGCTGAGAGGGATTGGGGGCAGGAGGAGAAGGGGATGACAGAGGATGAGATGGCTGAATGGCATCACTGACTCGATGGACGTGAGTCTGAGTGAACTCCGGGAGTTGGTGATGGACAGGGAGGCCTGGCGTGCTGTGATTCATGGGGTCACAAAGAGTCGGATACAACTGAGCAACTCTGTTGAACTGAACTGAACTGAACTAAACTGAACTGAACTGAATCTTATAAAATAAATGCAAGGAGGACTTGATAGCAAGAGGAGTTTCATAAACTCTCTCCACAGCAAATAAATTATATTGTTGAAATATACAGATTACTATTAATTCAACTTTATCTTCTTTAAATTTTTTTTCAGTGAAGCAACATGCATGAAGCTTGTAATACTTCAGAGTTATTTTCTGTCCTGTTCCCACTTCATTCCAGAAACTATATCATAAACTTCATGTTCAGTTGTGTCTGTCCTCTTAAATGCTAAAACTTCACCTAAGTTTGCATCTACATCAAAGTCCATTACAGGTTTATTTGTTTTTCAAAGTAATTTATGTATTTATCTTTCATGAAGCAAACTCTGTTAACTTTTAAAATGTAAATCAGATAATGTTATACTCATGAACAGCTGCATTCTCCAGGAAATTTCTACTGTCACCATAATAAAATCCAGACTCTCAAATGAGGCCTACAATGTCTCATATGATCTATTATCTCATTTAAGATCATGTTACCAGACTCAAGTTATAGCAACCTTTGTTTGCTTCCATTAAGTTTCTTGAAGACCACAAGTTCCTATTTCAGGGCTTTCAATTCGAGTATTCTCTCAATACTAGATGTATTTCCACCAATGTTTCCATTGGTGGTTGTATCCTTATTATAACTGAATTATCTGTTCATTCATCACTGTTTCAAGAGATTTATTTCTAACAATAGAATCTAAAGTGCCCCATAATCACAATCCCTTTTCATAACCACAGTTGCCTGAATGATTTATTTCTTCACCATTTATTATATGTACATTACCTTTACCACCTTTACCCCCTACAGTGTACACCTGTAGCACCTACACCAGTGGTTCCACCTACACCAGTACTACAGTGTAAACTCTATGAGAGCAGAAACCTTGTTCAATCATAATTATCAAAAACTCTCAAGACTGAAATTTTACGCTTTTTGCAACCTATGAAATTTGCTTATTACTGTTGCATGAATCTCAGATGAAGATATGAGACACACATGGAGCACTTCTTATTCAAAAATTTTTTTTTGCCCACTCACATCAGAGCAGGCAACAAAATCTTTGTATTTTTTCTTGTTTTCCAAGTCTCATGGATACTAAAGTGGAGCATCCTTCAAAACTGTTATCACCAGAGGATTTATTAGCTTTCTAAAAGGTTTTTCACACTGAAAGAGGCAGGACTCCAAAATGCAGTACATTTTGAGACTGATGTTACCACACAAGTACCTAGAGGGTATAAAAAGATTCACACTTGCATAATGAAACTTTGGGGGTATAGCCTTCTGAAATTGATTTTAAAATATGTCTAGGACCCAAGTAAAAGACACTGGTTGGGGTTTTACTGTGTTTAGGGAGTGAGGCTGATGGGATTTGCATGGTAGGGATTTGCTGATATCAAAGGAGGTAGTAAATTGCTTCAATACACCCAGAAGAGACACAAAGGAGAGATGAGTCTATAAATTGTCAGCAGGTAAACATTAAAAAAAAGCAAAACAAAAACACAAGACTTCTGTGGTGGTTCAGGTGGTAAACAATCTGTATGCAATGCAGGAAATCTGGGCTGGATCACTGGGTCAAGAAAATCCCCTGGAGCAAGAAATGGCTACCTGCTCCAAGATTCTTGCCTGGAGAATCCCATGAACAGAGGAGCCTGGTGAGCTACCGTCCATGGGGTCACAAACAGCTGGACACGACTGTGCAACTACCTACTGATCCAGTAGTTAAGATTCTGTCTGCCAATGCAGGAAACCCAGGATCCCACATGACTTGGAGGCAACTAAGCCTATGCACCACAACAACTCACCCTGTGATCTAGGGTCTAGAAATCACAACTAAGCTGACATACCTAGAGCCTATGCTCCACAACAAGAGAAGCCACCACAATGAGAAGCCCATACACTGAAACTAGAAAGTAGTCCCTACTTGCCAAAACTACAGAAAACCAATCACAACAAAGACCAACCACAGCCAAAAATAATAAATTTTTTAAAAAGTTTTAATGTATAAAGTGACACATTAGGCCAATGAACCTAACTGATATTTTCAGGACAATCTGTCCAAATGCAAAAGAATACACTTTCTTCCCAAGTATATGCAGAACATTCTGCACAACAGACCACATCTTGGGTTACAAATTAAGTCTCAGTAAATTTAAGAAAATTGCAATCATGTCAAGTATCTTTTTTGACCAGAATGCTATGAGAGTACATATCAATTACAGAGAAAAAACTGTAAAAACTCAAACATATGGAGCTTAAACAATATGTTTCTAAATAAAAACAAGTTACTGAAGAAATAAAAATTAAAAGGATATACTTCGGCAACCCACTCCAGTAGTGTTGCCTGGAAAATCCCATGGACGGAGAAGCATGGTAGGGTACAGTCCATGGGGTTGCAAAGAGTCAGACACGACTGCACCACTTCACTTTTTCACTTTATTTGAAACTCTGGGCCTCCTGAGTCCGGGTGATTTTCTTCTTCCTCAGGTTTTTAGCCATTATTTCATCAAATAATCTTTCTGTTCCATTCGTCTTTTCTTCTACTATGAGACTCCTGTGATTTAAATATTGGTATACTTGCTTGATATTGTGCTGTAAGTCCCATAAGCTAGCTCACTCTTCACATTCTTTTTTCCTATAACACTGTCTTCGGGGTATTGATTATTTCTTCCACTTAATCTGCTTTGAATCTGTCAAGTATATTTTTAGTTCAATTCTTATATTCTTCAACTCAGTGATTTCTATTTTTTATATAAATTTTTATTTATTTATTTTTGACTATGCTGGGTATTCATTGCTATGTGTGGAGTTTCTCTAGCTGCAGTGGGTGGGGGCTTCTCTTTTTTTTATTATCATGTTTTAGTAGACTAAAAATTATATTAATTTAAATGATTGTTCTCTTTAAGTCTTTTTAAACATTTTGAAATGAACAAGTAGACCATTTTCTATATTCTTTAGGTTTCCCAGGATAGCAACCATATTCCTAATATAATTTGTGGAAAATATTCTGAGATAAAGCATACCTGTCCATTTTGATGAAAACTTTAAAAAAGTTTTGGTACTCTGGTACTTTGGTACTCTGTTAGGTCAAAGACTAACAGCCATTGTATCTGTTTATCTATGTAAGTAGAATTTTAAACAACTGTATCTTAATATACTGATAAACTTTTAGATAGAGAAGGGAAAAAATGGAGATTGTTATTCTAATTCCCCAATAAGTTTCCTTCAGTTTTTAGAAAGCATATGCAGTTCAATATACCAGCTGGGATTTCAAAATACTAGAATGATTACAATGCTTATTATCAGCAACATGCAAAACAGTAGAAATAAAAACATAAAATGAGTAACTTCATACTATAAAATGAAACAAGGCACTTTTGACAACTATATGCAAAGCTGAAATAAACATGTTTTCATAAAGCAGACTCACAGGACTCTAGGAGACTTTTGTAAAAGGTGAAACAGTGAAGGCACTATATAATTTTTTTTCATAATACCACTGGGCTTCTCCTGTTGCTGAGATGGGCTCTGGGTACACTGGCTTCATAGCTATGGTACACTTGTTTAGTTGCTCCCTGAGGTATGTTGAATCTTCCTGGACCTGGAATAGTCCTGTGTCTCCTGCATCAGCAGACAGACTCTTTATCATTGAGCTACCAGGGAAGCTCTATTGGTACTTTCATTTCTTGTATTTTCTGTCTTTCCACTATAGTTCTCATTGTGTTTTCCCACTCTTCTCCTAAGTTCACTGAACATCTTCATAATCATTATTTTGAAGTGCTTTTTTTAATTATAGCTTTTCTTTTTTTCAAATTTTAAACTTTTTATTTTGTACTGGGGTACTGGTTGGCTCTCCTTGCAGTCCAAGGGACTCTCAAGAGTCTTCTCTAATACCACAGTTCAAAACCATTAATTCTTTGGCACTCAGCTTTCTTCACAGTCCAACTCTCACATCCATACATGACCACTGGAAAACCATAGCCTTGACTAGATGGACCTTTGTTGGCAAAGTTATGTCTCTGCGTTTGAATATGCTATCTAGATTGGTCATAACTTTTCTTCCAAGGAGTAACCGTCTTTTAATTTCATGGCTACAGTCACCATCTGCAGTGATTTTAGAGCCCCCAAAAATAAAGTTTGACACTGTTTCCACTGTTTCCCCATCTATTTGCCATGAAGTGATGGGACCAGATGCCATGATCTTCGTTTTCTGAATGTTGAGCTTTAAGTATATCCTAAAGGAGATCAGTCCTGGGTGTTCATTGGAAGGACTGATGCTGAAGCTGAAACTCCAATACTTTGGCCACTTCATGCCAAGAGTTGACTCATTGTAAAAGACCCTGATGCTGGAGGGATTGGGGGCAGGAGCAGAAGGGGACAACAGAGGATGACATGGTTGGCATCACCGACTTGATGGACATGAGTTTGGATAAACTCCGGGAGCTGGTGATGGACAGGGAGGCCTGGCGTGGGTTGCAGAGTCGGACACGACTGAACTACTGAAATGAACTGAACCGAACTGATAGTCAATTAACAATGTTAATTGTTAACAAATGATAATGTCGGATGGACAGTGAAGGGACTCAGCCATATATATACATGTATCCATTCTCCCCCAAACTCTCCTCTCATTCAGGCTGCCACATAACACTGAGCAGAGTTCCCTGTGCTATACAGTAGGTCCTTGTTAGTTATCCATTTTAAATATAGAAATCTGTACATGATCTTCCCAAAGTCTTTGTCAAGTAAATTTCTTATCTCTGTTTCATTAAGGATTTTTTTGCCTCACTTTGTTTGGAACATATTTCTCTCTGTACCTTCATTTTTTTTCCCTTAACTCTTTGTGTTACTTTTTATGCATTAGATAAATCAATTACCACTCCTGGTCTAGAGAGAATGTCCTTGTATGGGAGTTGAAAATTCATTGTTTAAACTTGCACTAACTCTTGTTTGGCTTGCAGACATTTGTGATGTTCAAGTAGCCTATTTTATTTTTCATAGCTCCCCATAACTGAGAGTATGCCAAGTCCAGTATCCCAAAAGGGAAGATCTCAGCCAGCACATAGTTTCAGGCTGTCTGGGAGTCAGACCTCAAGGAAAGAGTTTTTAAACGTATTTGTTGTTGTTGTTGTTTGGTAACTAAGTCAGATCTGACTCTTAGTGACCTGTGAACTACAGCATGCCAGGCTCCTCTGTCCTCCACTTTCTCCCAGAGTTTGCTCAATGGGCATGAGCCCATTGACCTGGTGATGCCATTCAACTATCACATCATTGGTCACTTCCTTCTTCTTCTGCCTATTGCCTGGGTTCTCTTACCTTCCTTCTCTCTGCCCATATCCCTTCCCAATAAAGTCTCTTGCTTTGTCAACAAATGCAAAGAGCCAACTCACCAAAAAAGATCCTGATGCTGGGAAAGACTAAAGGCAAAAGGAGAAGTGCTATGTCACTTCAGTCATATCCGACTCTCTGCAACCCTGTGGACTCTGGCCTGCCAACCCCTTCTGTTCATGGGATTTTCCAGGCAAAGACACCAGAGTAGGTTGCCATTTCCTCCTCCAGAGGATCTTCCCAACCCAGAGATTGAACCCACCTCTCTGATGTCTCCTGCAGTGGAATGCAGGTTTTTTACCACAAGTGCCACCTGGGAAGCCCAAAAGAAGAGGTAGTTATATTCTTAGTTTTAATTTCTCCATAGTGGCTGTATCAATTTTCATTCCCACTATCAGCGCAAGAGGGTTTCCTTTTCTGTACATGCTCCCCAGCATTTATTGTTTGTAGATTTTTTGATAATGGATTTTGAAACCCAACTTTTTATTTGCATTTCACTAATAATGAACAATGGAGAGCATCTTTTCATGTGTTCATTATACATCTGTACATCTTCTTTGGGAAAATGTCTCTTTGGGTCTTCTGCCTAGTTTTTGATTGGGTTGTTGTTTTTCTGGTATTGAGCTGAATGAGCTGCTTGTATATTTTGGAGATTAATCCCTAAACAGTTATTTTGTTTGCTATTCTTTTCTCCCATCCTGAGGGTTGTCCCACTACTGGCCATATACCTAAGGAAACCATAAATTGAAAAAGACACGTGCACCCCAGTGTTCACTGCAGCACTATTTACAATAGCCAGGACATGGAAGCAACCTAGATGTCAATCAACAGATGAATGGATAACAAAGTTATGGTACATAACATAAAATGGACACATGTGACTTAGTTCTAATAAGGTGGACAAACCTAGACGCTATTACACAGAGAGAAGTCAGAAGAAGAAAAACAAATATCGTATATTAGCACATATATGCGAAATCTAAAAAGATAGTACTGATGAACCTGTCTGCAGGGCAGCAATGGAAATGCAGACATACAGAACACACTTGTGGACAGAGGAGAAGCAGAGGGTGGGATAAATGCAGAGAAAAATATTGAAACATACAGTATCATGTGTAAAACAGATAGCTAGTGGGAATGTGCCGTATGATGCAGGGAGCTCAAACCTGATGCTCTGTGACAAACTAGAGAGTGGGATGGGAGGGGAGGTGAAAGGAGGGAGGGAGATTCAAGAAGAGGATGCATGTATAACTGCTGTCTGATTTATTCAATCAACATGGCAGATTCATATGGACATATGGAAAAACCAACACAACATTGAGAAGCAATTATCTTCCAATTAAAATAAATTTTAAAATTTAATATATAAACATATTTTTAAAGCTTATATTTTTTAAAAAACAGAGGTATAACAAGGGTGGCAGAGGATAAATCAATTAGATAGCATCACTGACTCAAAGGACATGAATTTGAGCAAACTCCAGAAGACTGTAGAAAATAGAAGAGGCTCTGCATGCTGGAGGGGATTGCAGAGTTAGACACAACTTAGCAATTAAACAACACATCTACAACTAAGTTTACTTTTCTCAAAACTAATCTGACACTAGATAATTTACATCCTGGATCTTTCACCTTCTAACTCTGTATGAGCTATACTCTACACCTACTATTCTTTAACTCTATGCTAATTACTTCCTGTACCTGGCATTTACCTTTACCAAGTTGCCTTTGCAGCCAATCCTTGTAATTTATTTTAATTTCAGAAGAAGGCTGCAGTACAATAGACCAAACACAAATGGATCTAGTTACTGGGCTACTTATGACTGATCTCTAGTGGCCTTGGCCAGCAAAGGCTTCAGTGGGGCTTGGTTCCTAGCCAGAGACTGAGGTTGGGTCATAGCAGTGAAAGCACCAGATCCTAAGCACTATATCAGTCATCAATGACAAGGGTCCTGGCCCTATCATTTGGCAGAAAGAATTTCCGTTAAGACAGAATGTAAAGAAGCAAGTAAAGTATTTTTTATGAGGAAAAAGAGTATAGTACATGCACACAGGCAGCATATGGGCAGATTCAGAGGGTGAGTCCCTGATTTGCATCAGCATGGCAGGTTAAATCATTTAAAAGTGGCATTTCTTTTGGTTTTTCCTTTGGCCAGACATTATGATTTACCTGGTTCACAGTCCACATTTGCTATATCTCAGAATCCTCCCATGTAAGCACAGGCATCTCTTAGCCAAGATGGATTCTGCCACAAAGGTGTCTGGGTAGAATATCCCTTGCCTTGATTCTCCTTTGGCCTCCAAGGAGCATTTTCTGTGCATGTTGGTCAAGGGGTCTTTTGAATTCACGGTCAAGTGGTCTATGCAGGGAACAGCCTCCTTTCTTAACTGTGCTGGTGTTCTTGTCTTGGACTTCTGGGCAATAGAGAATGAATCTCCAATTGCTCTACCCTGGGTGCCCCAACTTTTCCAGTAGTCATATATGGATGTGAAAATTGGACGATAAAGAAAGCTGAGCAGCGAAGAACTGATGCATTTGAACTGCAGTATTGGAGAAGACTCTTGAGAGTCGCTTGAACTGCAAAGAGATCCAAACAGTTCATCCTAAAAGAAATCAGCCCTGAATATTCATTGAAAGGACAGAGGCTGAAACTGAAGCTTCAATACTTTGGCCACCTGATGCAAAGAACTCACTCATTGGAAAAGACACTAATGCTGGGAAAGATTGAAGGCAGGAGAAGAAGGGGACAGCAGAGGATGAGATGGTTTGCTGGCATCACCAGCTCAATGGACATGAGTTTGAGTAAACTCCAGGAGTTGGTGATGGTCAGGGAGGCCTGGCATGCTGCAGTCCATGGGATCACAAATAGTTGGACTGAACAACTGAACTGAACTAGGGGGCCCAACTACCTTCTGCCTCTTGACTGTTTTGAAACAATCCAAGAAGATGACTGCAAGATTCTTACTTCTCTGTTCCTTATCACATATCCTAGACTGGGAGCACCATCTATAAAGTCCTTTG
The DNA here is from genome assembly GCF_014754425.2 of Oryx dammah. Lineage (NCBI taxonomy): Eukaryota > Metazoa > Chordata > Mammalia > Artiodactyla > Bovidae > Oryx > Oryx dammah. The sequence continues at coordinate 341,048 of NW_024080426.1, forward strand.
GTTCCCCTGGCAAGGGAAGTGGGGAAACGTTTCTTGATGCACTAACTTGCTGTGTTCTCTCTGCTGGTTGAGCATTAAAGCCATCTTTCTATTTCCTCCAAACACTTTCTCTCATTTTTCGTTTCCTTTGATGGGTTAAAAAGTCAAGATTTTGACAATAACACTATGACATTCAAACACATTTTTTTGTTTCCTTTGTAGGAACTTAAGTGGCTGCATAAGAGCATCTGACATGAAAACAATCAACTGTTGAAAGGCTATGCGGTGCAACTTTTCCCAACTAATTCTTACAACTTGGACAACATAATTCATCCATTCTTCCATCCAAAAAATTATATTCTAGGCATTCAGTTCAGTTCAGCTGCTCAGTCACGTCCAACTCTTTGCAACTCCATGAACCACAGCACACCAGGCCTCCCTATCCATCACCAACTCCTGGAGTCCACCCAAACCCATGTCCATTAATTTGGTGATGCCATCCATCCATCTTACCCTCTGTTGTCCCCTTTTCCCCCTGCCCCCAATCTTCCCCAGCATTAGGTTCCTTTGCAGTGAGTCAGCTCTTTCCATCAGGTGGCCAACGTATTGGAGTTTCACCTTCAATATCAAGTCCTTCCAATGAACACCCAGAACTGATCTTCTTTATGATGGACTGGTTGGATCTCTTTGCAGTCCAAGGGACTCTCATGTGTCTGCTCCAACCCCACAGTTCAAAACCATCAATTCTTCAGCACTCAGCTTTCTTTTAGTCCATTATCACATCGATAAATGACTACTGGAAAAAACCATAGCCTTGACTCGATGGACCATTGTTGGTAAAGTAATGTCTCTGCTTTTTAAATTGCTGTCTAGGTTGGTCATAACTTTCTTTCCAAGGAGTAAACATCTTTTAATTTCATGGCTGCAATCACCATCTGCAGTGAATTTGGAGCCCAGAAAAATAAAGTCAGTCCCTGTTTCCACTGTTTCCCCATCTATTTCCCATGAAGTGATGGGACTGGATGCCCTGACCTTTGTTTTCTAAATGTTGAGCTTTAAGCTAACTTTTTGACTCTCCTCTTTCACTTTCATCAAGAGGCTTTTTAGTTCTTCTTCACCTTCTGCCATAAAGGTGGTGTCATCTGCATATCTAAGGTTATTGATATTTCTCCCAGCAATCTTGATTCCAGCTTGTACTTCTTCCAGCCCAGCGTTTCTCATGATGTATGTACTCTGCATATAAGTTAAATAATTAGGGTGACAACATACAGCCTTGACATACTCCTTTTCTTATTTGGAGCCAGTATGTTGTACCATGTTCAGTTCTAATTGTTGATTCCTGACCTGCACACAGATTTCTCAAGAGGCAGGTCTGGTAGTCTGGTATTCCCATCTCTTTCTCTTTCAGAATTTTCCACAGTTTATTGTGATCCATGCAGTCAGAGGCTTTGGCATAGTCAATGAAGCAGAAATAGATGTTTTTCTGGAACTCTCTTGCTTTTTCAATGATCCAATGATGCTGGCAATTTGATCTCTGGTTGCTCTCCCTTTTCTAAAACCAGCTTGAACATATGGAAGTTCACGGTTCACATATTGCTGAAGCCTGGCTTGGAGAATTTTGAGCATTACTTTACTAGCATGTGAGATGAGTGCAATTGTGCGGTATAGTCTGAGCATTCTTTGGCATTGCCTTTGTTTGGGATTGGAATGAAAACTGACCTTTTCCAGTCCTGTGGCCACTGCTGAGCTTTCCCAATTTGCTGGCATATTGAGTGCAGCACTTTCATAGCATCATCTTTCAGGATTTGAAATAGCTCAACTGGAATTCCATCACCTCCACTAGCTTTGTTCATAGTGATGCTTCCTAAGGCCCACTTGACTTCACATTCCAGGATGTCTGGCTCTAGGTGAGTGATCACACCATCATGATTATCTGGGTCCTGAAGATCTTTTTTGTATAGATCTTCTGTGTATTCTTGCCACCTTTTCTTAATATTTTCTACTTCTGTTAGGTCCATACCATTTCTGTCCTTTCTTGACCCCATCTTTGCATGAAAGTTCCCTTAGTATTTTTCATTTTCTTGAAGAGATCACTAGTCTTTCCCATTCTATTCTTTCCCCTATTTCTTTGCATTGATCACTGAGGAAGGCTTTCTTATCTCTCCTTGCTATTCTTTGGAACTCTGAATTCAGATGTTTATATCTTTTCTTTTCTCCTTTGCTTTTTGCTTCTTATCATTTCACAGCTATTTGTAAGGCCTCCTCAGACAGCCATATTGCCTTTTTGCATTTCTATTTCTTGGGGATGGTCTCAATCCCTGTCTCCTGTACAATGTCCTGAACCTCCATCCATAGTTCATCAGGCACTGTGTCTATCAGATCTAGTCCCTTAAATCTATTTCTCACTTCTACTGTATAATCATAAGGGATTTGATTTAGGTCATACGTGAATGGTCTAGTGGTTTCAAACCCCACTTTTTTCAATTTAAGTCTGAATTTGGCAATAAGGAATTCATCATTTGAGCCACAGGCAGCTCCTGGTATTGTTTTTGCTGACAGTATTGAGCTTCTCCATCTTTGGCTGCAAAGGATTGTCACGAGAGTGTATGGTCCTCGATTCTTTGTCTCGTCACAACAAAGATTTGGAGTGATGGACATTAAAGCCCCCTCGGCGAGTCACAGCTCTCAGGTCTTGGATAGACCGTGTTATAGCTCTCAGGTCTCAAACGGACTGTGTTATAGCTCTTAGACAAATAAGTGTTACAGCTCAGTGTTACAGCTCTATTTTATTTAGAAGATAGCAGGAAAATCCATCTTTGAGGCATGAGGGCACGTCAATCTAAAGACACGAGGAGAAGAGTGCCCCAGCGCGTGGGAGAGAGCGAGCGAGCTGGTTCTGGCTCCTCTATTTATATGTTTATCTCTCCCTGGGCCTGTCCTATGTAAATTGGGCCAGCCAGGAGTGTTGTTTGTTTTATCTGAGGTCCTCACTCCGGTCCTCGAACCTTCTTTTGTTTCATTTTTGCGGGCTTTTCCCTTCCTTGTCTGTAGCCACCGCCATTTTGGATTCCTTTTCCCTGTTCTACCTACCTAACATTCCCCCCTCAAGAGATGGGAAGCCTAATTCTTTGGGAATAGGGGCGTTGAGGTCTTTCTGGCTACTTCCTGCTGAACTGGGACAGCGAGGGGTATTGGGCCTCTGCTCCTTGTTAGTCTCAAGCCTCAGAGTCCTCATAGCGGTGTCCATCTAGGGGTGATATTTTCTATGGTCGGCTGTAGTTTCACATCTTTGTTGAACTGGCACTATGTGTTGTAGCTTGTTGACCTGGGCAAAGACAAAACAGGTTAGACAATTGACAGTACATGGAATAATCATAAGCATCATCAATATAGCATAACAAGGACTAGTAGGGACATTAGTCAATTTTAAATTTACTTGAGCCAAGTCCCTCCTTGTTCAGGGATCAGAAGATCTATCTCTTGTCTGTTTTGGAGTACAATCTCTGTCAAGCTGTGTTGGCTCTTTAGAGCTATCCTGAGAAATCTTATCTCCAGAAACTAGATTTTGGGGGTGTTCATTAGAATGGCACTCATTGGTAGCCCTGAGTAGGTATCTGAGATCTCCCAGGGGCTCACAGGTGTATTGAGTGTCCTCTTCTGTTTTCTTCCATGGCTTGATTCATGAGTAGTGAATCCAGGAGTCATGTCCTGGTACCTTGACTGCTGTGGGGGTAGAAAGTATTACAGGGTAGGGCCCTTCCATGTGGGCTGGAGTTGAGCCTTTGGGGACCCATCTTTCTAGACTTTAATTAGGACTTGAGTTCCTGGAGTGTATAGTGGTGACTCCTTAGAATCTTTTGGGTCCCTGGTTCATATCCCACAAGTGTATATCCTGTTGGAATTGCCCAATGGCCATGGTATAAGACTGGAGGGTCTGAACCTCTGGATTTTGGAAGAGGTCATTGACATAAACAGAAAGTCTCCCATATAGTATCTCATAAGGACTAAGGCCAAGCTGTTCCTTAGGGGCAATGTGGGTGCAGAGGAGAGCTATTGGTAAAGCCTCCTTCCACCCCAGGGAGGTCTCCTGGATTATCTTTTTATCACTGATTTTAAGAACTGATTGGCTCTTTTTACTCTTCCTGAAGACTGAGGCCTCCAGGTACAATGGAGATCATAAGTAATGCCCAGTGATTTCGAGACCCCTTGGGTGACCTTAGAAGTAAATGATGTCCCATTGTCACTTTGTATTGACCTGGGCAGACAAAATCTTGGAATGATTTCATGAAGCAGTTTTTTTACCACCTCCTCAGCCTTCTCAGTCCGGGTGGGAAAGCCTTCAATCCATCCTGTGAATGTATCTATCATGACTAACAGGTATTTATACCCTTGAGAAACTGGCATCTGGGTGAAGTCCACCTGCCAGTCCTCTCCTGGGTAGGCCCCATGTCTTTGGGCGGGCTGGACCAGCTGGGGTCTTTGAGCTTCTTGGATGTTGTTTAATTGGCAAGTGGGACATATAGTTGTTTGGAAGCCTGTTCTTCTGAAGGACCTTTCTAGTAATCTTTGGAGGGCCTTTTGTCCTAAATGAGTAGTGCCATGTAAGGAGTTAACCAACTTCCATTGGAGGTTCCCAGGCAGAAAAAGGAGTCCCTCCTTTTGGAATCACCCTGTGTGATCTTGAAAGCCCTTGCTCTTAGATTTAAGAGTCTCACATTCAGTATATGAAGGAGTTTCTGGCAAATTAGTCTGTGGAACTAAGGTGGCAATCCCTATTAGGTCATGGTTCTATAATGTTGCTCTCCTAGCTGCCTGCTTGGTTCTCTCGTGCCACTTCTCTGTTCCCTTTTTGGTGTCCTTTACAGTGGGAGACTGAAACCTCAGTGGGCAGATGGACTGCCTCCAGGAGTCGAAGAATCTGATCACTGTATTTGATTGGGGATCCTCAGATGGTCAAGTGGCCCCTTTCTTTCCAAATAACCGCATGTGCATGTAACACCAGAAAGGCATACTTGGAATCAGTGTAAATGGCTATTCTTTTTCCTTTTCCCAGCTCTAAAGCTCGAGTCAGGGCTATGAACTCAGCTAATTGGGCTGAAGTACCTGGTGGCAGAAGCTTAGCCTCTATGGTCTCAAAATTGGAGATTTCTTTTTCCATCCCAGCTCTTCTTTTTCCATCTAAGAAAAAGCTGCTTCCATCAGTGTAACAGATTTCCTCAGGATTGGTCAGAGGATCTTTTGACAACCCCTCTCAGGGTTTTATCCGTGGTCCAAGGTTTCTAGACAAGAGTGAAAGGGGAGAGAGCCCTCGGGGGTAGGGAGGAGGGTGGCTGGGTTAAGAACCTCACAAAGGGATATAATGAGACCTGGATTTTCCATCAGCATTACTTGATATCTGAGGATTCTTTGATCAGACATCCATAAATGGCCTCTCCCATTTATGAGTTGTTTTACTTGGTGGCTGGTAAAAATAGTTAGTTTGCCCCCAAAGGAGAGTTTTAAAGCATCTTCTATCATGATTGCAATAGCTGCAAGATTTCAAAGGCAGTGGGGTCAGCCTCGGATAGTTGGATCGAGCTTTTTGGATAAGTAAGCTACAGGCTGGGGCTCAGATCCCAACCTTTGGGTTAACAATCCCAAAGCTATTCCCTTTCTTTCATGGACAAAAGCTATTCCCTCTCTTTCATGGACATAGAGTTGGAATGCTTTTTCTGGGTCTGGCAACCTCAAGGCAGGTGCCTGAGTTACGGCCTGTTTTAGTGTAGCCTCTGCCTTCTTTTGAGGAGTTCCCCACATCAGTGGGATTGAATCATCTTGTCCCTTTAAGCTTTCATATAAGGGCTGGGCAATTAGACCATAGTTGGGTATCCAGATTCTACCATATCCAGTTAGCCCCAGGAAAGCTTGCAATTGGTTTTGAGTCGTGGGGAAGGGCAACTGGAGGACTCCTTATACCTAGTCAGAGGACAGCCTCCTGGACCTGTGTGTAATCTGAACTCCCAGGTAAGTGACCTTTGTCTTGACCATCTGTGCCTTAACACAGGAGACTTTATATCCTCTTTCTGCCAAGAAGTTTAGAACCTGAATTGCATGTTGTTGGGCACTTTTCTCATCTGGAGAGCAGATTAGTAGGTCATCTATGTTTTGTAATATTTTCCCATTAGGTCCCATGTCCAGATCTAGGAGATCCCGGCTAAGGGCCTGTCCAAACAGGTGGGGGCTATCTCTGAACCCCTGAGGTAATACTGTCCAAGTTATCTGTTGTTGTTTTTCTCCTGGGGCCTCCCACTCAAAAGCAAAAAGATATTGGGATTCTTTAGCCAGTGGTATGCAAAAAAATGCATCTTTGAGATCCAAGACTGTAAACCACTTGGCACTGGGTGGGATTTCTCCCAAGATTATATAGGGATTGGGTACTGTGGGATGGAGGGGGACTACAGCTTCGTTTATGATCCAGAGATCTTGAACTATTCACCAGGTTCCGTCTTTTTTCTTTACTGAGAGGATTGGGGTGTTACATGGTGAACTGGTGGAGACCAATAGCCCACAAGCAAGGAATTTATTTATTAAAGCCTGTAATCCCTCTCGATCCTCTCTTTTGAGAGAGTATTGTTTTCGGTTAGGAAACCGAGTGGGATCTCGGAGGACAATGATGACTGGTTCAGCTTGGTGGGCTCATCCAGGGATCCCCTGGTCCTACACCTGGGCGTTAATTTTGTCTTCCCATCGTTTTTGGTCCCTCTCTATTGAAGGTGCAATGGGTTCTTCGGTAGTAACCAGGAGCTGCAGGGCCCTAGGGGCTGAAAAACTTCCCCTCACAAGGGTGGTCCCCAGTTTAGTCAGTATATCTCTTCCCAATAAGGGACCACTAGAAACTGGTGGGAGAATATTTGTCCATCCCAGCAACAAAGAAGTGCTCGGGAGAATCTTTTAGTAGTTGCTTTTCCTGTAGCACCCAAAATCGTACAGGTTTGGGAGGGAAGGGTCCAGAGTAGGAGATCAAGACAGAGTAGGTAGCCCCTGTGTCAACCAAGAAATTTTCAGACCTACCTGTCACATCCAGTTGCACCCTTGGCTCCAGCCCCGTGATGGTTATCTGTGACAGGCAGGCTGGCTGGAGTGGGCCGCTTCAGTCCTCTTGAACCATCGTGAGCGTAGGCTTGGCGCTTGACCTTGAGGCTCTTGGGTCCCGAGGGCAGAGTGCAACCCAGTGTCCCAGTTGATGGCATTTGTGGCAAGCCATTCTAGGAGACTTGTCACGGTTTGGACACTCTTTGGCCCAATGTCACGCCTGTCTACAGATCAGGCATTTGTCTTGTGCCTTGTCCTTCAAGGACTCGGGGTTTGCCATAGGGCTTCCCTGGAGGGCAGCCAGCATCTGGGCATGCCTTGTCTCTTTCTTTCTCTACTTCTCCTGGGCCTTGGCCTCCTTCTCCTGTTCTCTGTTATAAAAGGTATTGGTGGCTGTCTGGACCATCTCATCTAAAGAGGCAGCGGCGTCCTGCTGTTGTAGCTGTTGTAACTTAATTCTGATATCTGATGCACACTGGGACAGGAATTTGTCCTTTAAAATCACCTGTCCTTCATAAGAGTCTAAGTCCAGATTGGTAAACTTTTGGAGTGCCTCTTTTAGCCTTTCCAGAAAGGCAATGGGTTTCTCATTGGGTTCCTGAGTTATTGCTGAGACCAGGGCATAGCTAATTACTTTTTGCTGGGCTGCTTTCAGTCCTGCCTTCACACAGATTAGAAAATGATCTCTTTCTCAGATGCGCTCAGGGTCATTATAATTCCAATTAGGATCGAAGGAGGAGACTGCAGTTTCCCCTACTGGGTATCTATCACTGGACATGTGAAGCCCTGTTGCATACCTCCGGGCCTCCTTTAAGACCCTAGTATGTTCAGGGTCAGATAAAGTTTGACTAAATATGACCATGATGTCTTTCCACGTCAAGTCAAAGGCCAAGGTAATATGTTCGAATGTATCTATATATTTGCCTGGGTCATCTGTATAGCTTCCCAGGTCTTGTTTGATCTGTCTTAGTTCTAAGAGGGAGAAGGGCTTATGGACCTGGGTTGGTCCGAATTCTCCTCCAGTTTCAACTAAGGGACATACTCGAGCTGGCTTTTGAGGAGGGGATGCTCCCGGGTATGGGGGCATGTTTGGATGAGCACCAGGCGACTTGGGAGCTGTCGGAGGTGAGCCTTCACGAGGGGGTTCCTTTTTTTGGTTGCCTGTGCCTAACACCATTTGCCTAGTGGGCTCACTTTTAGGGCATACAACAATCCCATACTTAAGACAGAGTTCCTTCATATCTCTTAGTCGGAAGAAAATTTGGTCATAGGGGTTCTCTGTCCATTTCCCTTGTCTTTTACAGAATAATTCTAATTGCAGGATGGTATTTTAATTTAAAGTCCCATCCTCAGGCCAGTGTTCCTCATCCCCTAGTGGATACTGTGGCCATGCAGTGGCACAAAAGAACTTCAAGCGACTTTTCTTTAGAGCTAGAGGGTCAAACAGCTTCCAGTTATCAAGGATGCATCTCAAGAGTGTCTTCCGGGAAGTGGATTGGTTATTTCCCATCTGAAAGACAGTCATGACAGGGAGAAAAGAAAAAGACCTCTTTTGATTTTCATGGGTGGACTTCCTCAGGGGTGAGTCTTTTTGAAGCTTATCTTACCTAGAACTGTTGCAACCTGAGAGCCAGGCATCCCCGTGTCAGGGTGCAGATCCCCAGGCAGGCTGAGGCATGACAGCCTCCTAGAGACTGAATCCCCGGGCAGGCTGAGGCATGACTTCCTCCTGAGAATTGGGTCCCTGGGCAGGTCGAGGCGTGACGACCTCCTGGGACCCCTGGGACTAGCAGATCCCCGAGCAGGTTGAGGCGTGACAACCTTTCAAGGACCAGATCAAGGGACCCCCGGACTGGAGTTTGGGCGTCCCCAAGGTCTCCAGTGTGACCAGTGCTGGGTAGGATTAGGGGGTTGGATATTATAGATTATTTCCCTCCCAAGGCCAGCTATTTTCTGGCTGTCTCTCCAGAAGATTGTAGAGGCAACCTTGTGGGTCTGGATGGGGCTCAGGAAAAGAGCATGAAACAGGAGGGAAGGGGGCAGAGCACAACCTATGAAACAATGACATAGCACAAACGTATAATGTAAACCAATTAAAATCAATTGGGTCTAAGATGACAAGTCAAATTCAAGTAAAACTTAATCTCCAATCTATAAGCCAACAGACACACCCAGAGGTGGCAGGACAGCTCCAAGGCACTTTGAAAGAGAAGGAGGAGTGGGTGGTTCCCCAATGGCTGGAATGATCCTCCCACTCATTAGCATATGAATTTACCCCTCTTGCAAAACCTAGCCAGGCCGCATTTAATGACCAGTACCCTGTAGAGTGCACCGCCTTTTTTTGAATCTTAACAAGTCTACCTCTTATCTATCACTTTGACTCTCAATCAATTTTTGCAACAAGACCTCAGAGCCTGAGCTTTATTAGTTTTAGCCGGGCTTGAGTCCCAGGAAAGAGCTGAAGGACAGGAGGAAAAAGCAGTGGGAAAAACATGCCAAGGAATCCCCTTCATAGCCTGCCAGAAAATTTGCTAAATATCTGACCAGTGCTCACCGATTCTTTGGTCTGATCCTTGGCACAGAGAAGAGAAAGGACAGAAGAACCTCCACCGGCTTGTGTAACAGCTACTGGGGCTCAGCAGACAGTGCCTTTGGGACATGCTGAGGAGTAGCCTCTCCAGAGTCCCTCAATTGTGCCCCCTGCTGCCCGCCTGTTTGCGGGAGGTTCGAGGAAACAAGAAACGAGAGATTGTAAGGGAATTAAGATTTCATTAGGCATGTCCCTCCAGCCAGAGGAGCGAGGACCTCTTACCTTAGCTGGAGGTCTTCTGGGATCTGAGACTGGGCCGCGTGGGCTTTCCACTGTCCCGGTTTCCAGCACGATAGGCCTTCCCCTGCACTGAATTTTCTTCGCATTCTGCCTCTACCACGGGAGCTTCGCTGAGTTGGGCTCCGGCTGTACTTGGCCTCCAGCTGTTCCTGGCCTCTTCCACGCGGCGATTGTTTCAGCCAGGTTATCTCCGAGTCACGGCACCATAGATGTCACGAGAGTGTATGTTCCTCGATTCTTTGTCTCGTCACAACAAAGATTTGGAGTGATGGACATTAAAGCCCCCTCAGCAAGTCACAGCTCTCAGGTCTTGGATAGACCGTGTTATAGCTCTCAGGTCTCAAATGGACCGTGTTATAGCTCTTAGACAAATAAGTGTTACAGCTCAGTGTTACAGCTCTATTTTATTTAGAAGATAGCAGGAAAATCCATCTTTGAGGCATGAGGGCACGTCAATCTAAAGACACGAGGAGAAGAGTGCCCCAGCGCGTGGGAGAGAGCGAGCGAGCTGGTTCTGGCTCCTCTATTTATATGTTTATCTCTCCCTGGGCCTGTCCTATGTAAATTGGGCCAGCCAGGAGTGTTGTTTGTTTTACCTGAGGTCCTCACTCCAGTCCTCAGACTTTCTTCTGTTTCATTTTTGCAGGCTTTTCCCTTCCTTGTCTGTAGCCACCGCCATTTTGGATTCCTTTTCCCTGTTCTACCTACAATCTGATTTTGGTGTTTGCCGGAGTCCAGCTCTGGCAGCCAGGAATCAGCCAGAAGAGGTGAGCAGTGTAGGTGGATGATGATATAGCCTCTGACTCATAGTACGGAACTACATGTTTATTTCAAGCTTCAGGTTCTCTTTTATACTTTGACAAAAGCATTAGGTCAGAGATTTGACATTTTCAGTTTTCCCCACCCAGATTTATTGTCTCCAGAAATCATTCTTGCCCTACAAACAGAGTTCCTGCTTCAGTGATTCTCTCAGGATCAGATTTACTACCTGTTCTCTACTATCTCTTAGTATGTGTCCTATACTTAACTTGTGATTACATTGTAACTCGTGCCACATTCCTCAGTTTAGTTCTTATCTTTCTAAATCCTGTTTGCCCCTAGCATCTTAAGATCACTATCTCCTAAAAAGGCTTCTACCTATTCTTACTTATTCCTAAACCCTAAACTCAGCAAACTTCTTTTGCCATAAATATTTACCTCACAAACAGGTCTCAGAAAACAATCCTTCCCATGGCCTCAAGCTGCGGCCTATGTGCTCATGCTGGGACATTGTTTGTAAAGATCTTTGAACAAATGTCAATGGTTACTTTATAGGTTATTTCCTGGGCACAACTGCTGAAGGCTTTGTGCTTTCTCATGCTTCTCTCAAGCACCTTAATATTCTTTTCAGCCAAAGAAAGGAAAGAACAAGTCACAAGGCCTAACTTCTTCATCCCGGGGCCATGCCTGCTAGATGAGGAGAGGGGTTGGGGCCGTGCCTCCATTTTGTAATGCCTAACACGGCTCCCGACAGGTGTTGGCTATCTGGTGATGTCCATGTGTAGAGCTTTCTGTTGTGTTGTTGGAAGAGGGTGTTTGCTATGATGAGTGTGTTCTCTTGACAAAACTATATTAGCCTTTGCCCTGTTTCATTCTGTACTCCAAGCCCAAATTTGCCTGTTACTCCAGATGTTTCTTGACTTCCTACCTCAGCTGTGCTTTGCTGGAGCAGTCATGAAGAGCCATCCCACGTCCAAAGTAAAAGAAACCCAAGTAGGTGCTGAGAGAGGGCATCAGTGGGCAGACAGACTGCGACCACAATCACAGACAACTAGCCAATCCGATCACACGACCACAGCCTTGTCTAACTCAATGAAACTAAGCCATGCCGTGTGGGGCCACCTGAGATGGATGGGTCATGATGTAGAGGTCTGACAAAATATTGTCCACTGGAGAAGGGAATGGCAAACCACTTCAGTATTCCTGCCTTGAGAACCCCATGAACTGTATGAAAAAGCAAAAAGATAGAACACTGAAAGATGAAATCTCGAGGTTGGTAGGTGCCCAATATGCTACTGGAGATCAGTGGAGAAATAACTCCAGAAAAAATGAAGGGATGGAGCCAAAGCAAAAACAACACCCAGTTGTGGATGAGACTGGTGATAGAACCAAGGTCCAATGATATAATGGGCAATATTTCATAGGAACCTGGAAAGTTAGGTCCATGAATCAGGGCAAGTTGAAAGTGGTCAAACAGGAGATGGCAAGAGTGAACAGTAACATTCTAGGAATCCGTGAACTAAGATGGAGTGGAATGGTTCAGTTTAACTCAGATGACCATTAATATCTACTACTGTGGGCAGGAATCACTTAGGAGAAATGGAGTAGCCATCACAGTCAACAAGAGAGTCTGAAATGTAGTACTTGGATGTAATCTCAAAAACAACAGAATGATCTCTGTTTATTTCCAAGGCAAGCCATTGAACATCACAGTAATCTAAGTCTATGCCGCAACCAGTAATGCTGAAGAAGCTGAAGCTGAATGGTTCTGTGAAGACCTACAGGACCTTTCTAGGCATTATGCTCAGCATTATAGCTTTTAACAGGGGCTTCCCAGGTGGCACCAGTGGTAAAGAATCCAACTGCCAATGCAGGAGACTTAAAACAGACTGGGGTTCAATCCCTGGGTTGGGAAGATCCCCTGGAGGAGGGCATGGCAATCCTGTCCAGTATTCTTTTTTTTTTTTTTTAATTGGAGGCTAATGACTTTACAATGTTGTCATGGTTTTTGCCATACATTGACATGAATCAGCCATGGGAGTACATGTGTTCCCCATCCTGAAACCCCCACCCACCTCCCTCCCCATCCCATCCTTCAGGGCCATCCCAGTATACCAGCTTTGAGTGCCCTATTTCATGCATCAAACTTGGACTGGTCATCTACTTCACATATGGTAATACACATTCCAATGCTATTCTCTCAAATCATCCCACCCTTGCCTTCTCCCACAGCATCCAAACATCTGTTCTTTATATCTGTGTCGCTTTTGCTATCTCACATGTAGGGGTTATTATTCTTTCTAAATACCATATATTTGCATTAATATGCTATATTGGTTAATATACTGTTTTTCTTTCTGACTTACTTCACTTTGGATAATAGGCTCCAGTTTTTTCTATCCCATTAGAGATGATGAAATGCATTTTTTTAAATAGCTGAGTAATAGTCCATTGTGTACAGGTACCACAACTTTCTTATCTATTTGTCTGCCAATAGACATCGAGATTGCTTCCAGTTCAGTTCAGTTCAGTTCAATCACTCAGTCGTGTCCGACTCTTTGCGACCCCATGAATTGCAGCACGCCAGGCCTCCCTGTCCATCAGCAACTCCCAGAGTTCACTCAGACTCACGTCCATCGAGTCAGTGATGCCATCCAGCCATCTCATCCTCTGTCGTCCCCTTCTCCTCCTGCCCTCAATCCCTCCCAGCATTAGAGTCTTTTCCAATGAGTCAACTCTTCCCATGAGGTGGCCAAAATACTGGAGTTTCAGCTTTAGCATCATTCCTTCCAAAGAAATCCCAGGGCTGATCTCTTTCAGAATGGACTGGTTGGATCTACTTGCAGTCCAAGGGACTCTCAAGAGTCTTCTCCACCACCACAGCTCAAAAGCATCAATTCTTTGGTCACTCAGTCATGTCCAACTCTTTGCGACCCCATGGACTGTAGCCCCACAGGCTCCTCTGTCCGTGGGGATTCTCCAGGCAAGAATACTGGAGTGAGTTGCCATTTCCTTCTTCAGGGGCATCTTTCTGACCCAGGGATCCTTCCAGGCTCTGGAGCAGTTGAAAGGAGAGCGACTTCACTTTACATAGACAGCAGGCCAATGAGATTCTTGCAGTGAATGGAGACCTGCTCTGATCCCGCTGCAGGCTTGCGACCAGAGGGAGGCTTTTAGCAAGCCGCCCACCGTGCCCCTACCCTCTCCGCGTTAAGCCTTCCCTTGGCTAACCGTGTCCCTGTACCACAACAACATGGCTTCTCTTCCTCAGCTCTGAGACAGGGGCTTCCCCTCAGAGCCTCTGTCTGCCCAGTCCCACCGTCCCCAAGCCTCAGACAGCAGTTAAGTCCTGGGAAGAGAGCTGAAGCACAGAGAACGCAGAACGGCGAGGGATGGTCGCCCTAGCCCGACACTGCCTCGCAAGCACTGGGACGACCCCACCCCGAAGCCTGCCAGCCACCCCGCCACTGGGGCACCATGGCCCGAAACTCACTTCTCTTCGTGTCGGCACACCTCTCCATTCTGCGCTGCACCCCGGGGTGTGGCAGCCCCGTGGCACCTGTGGTTTGAGAATCACCTTAAGTTTCACTGGGCATTTTGGGGCGGAGGACTTTTGGCCACTGTCTGCCCCGCTACTTCCCTATCATGACGATTAGGCTCCATAGGTCAGTGATAGTGTGCGTCTCCATGGGGCAGCGGGCAGGCATCGGCCAAGGTCTGACCACGGAAATCTGGCCCTGAACACTGGCCGCTGCGCGGCCTAGCCCGTTATTTTTAATACCAATCTCCAGGAATTGAGGCTCGTTGACATTTTCAACAAAATCGGACCGTTGGGATAAATATTCCTTACAGTAGCAAAACTTCCATGCAAGTAAAAAATTTATGTTACAGAAAGTAAACTATTCGTCCTGTAAAGTTTGTCTGCTGTGGGTCTGGGTGAATACAGAACTCTGCTGCGCTTAGTTCCATATCCTACTTTTCCTAATCAAATTTGAATCCTCCCCCTTTCCCATCTCCTCCCAAGTGGCTCAGACAGTAAAGAATCCACCTGCAATGCAGGAGACACGGGTTCGATCCCTCCACGGAGAAGACCCCTTGGGGCAACCCACTCCAGTATTCTTGCCTGGAGAATAGGCAAGACAGAGGAGCCTGGTGGGCTAAAGTCCATAGGGTGGCAAAGAATGGGACACTACTGAGTGACTAACACACACCACCCTTCTCCCTTCCCCCTTCACTCTTCTTCCCTCTCCATCCCCTTCGACACTTCTCTTTTCCTGGTTTCTTTGACACCTTGCTGGTTGTAGCATCTTAATATCTAGAAATTCTGAGTCTCTTCTTTTCCAAATTCTGCTAACTTGCTTTCATTTGCATCCTGGCTCCTATACTTTTTACCAACTCTTTCAAAACACATTCTGTGCAGCACTTCAAACCCCCCAAAAATGGGTATTTTCTGCCACTTAATCATTTTAAGTGAGATACAATTAGCATCCTTAATGCAATTTTAATAAAGCTAAATTGTCAATTCATACATTTCCAAGTATCCTGTTAATATTTTTGGATTGTTCTAATAACTGCGGCAACTTCTTTATGACTCTACAGGTTTAGGACTCATTTCAGTCTACATAAGTTGTAAACCTTTCCTCCCCTTGTTCAAATATAACGTAATCTGATGAATAAAAATGTTAGGCTAAAGGTTTGCTGGCAATACCACATTTAAACAAACTTTTATATAGTTATGACAGAAAAGGCAATGGCACCCCACTCCAGTACTCTTGCCTGGAGAATCCCATGGAGGGAGGAGCCTGGTAGGTTGCAGTCCATGGGGTCACTAAGAGTCAGAGAGGACTGAGTGACTTCACTTTCACTTTTCATTTTCATGCACTGGAAAAGGAAATGGCAGCCCACTCCAGTGCTCTTGCCTGGAGAATCCCAGGGATGGGGGAGCTGGATGGGCTGCCGTCTATGGGGTCACACAGAGTTGGACACGACTGAAGCGACTTAGCAGCAGCATATAGTTATGAGAAACCTAAGTTTTTTTTAAAAAAAGAATACTTAAATTTTATCATTAAATAATATTTGTAAATTTAAAATTGTAATTAAGAAGATATTTTTAAAAGATAGCAAGAATACATGGAAGACCTGTACAAAAAAGACATTCATGACCCAGATAACCACAATGGTGTGATCACTCACCTAGAGCTGTTGCAAGAAGGAGGACCCATTCCAGGGCCCAAAACTGGGCTTTTGTCTCACACTAGGAAATGAATTGTCTGAGGAGACACATGTGCTGACAAAGCAAGAGATTTTATTGGGAAAGGGCACCCAGGTGGAGAGCAGTAGGGTAAGGGAGCCCAAGAGAACTGCTCTGCTGTGTGGGTCACAGTCTCGGGTTTCTTGGTGATGGGATTAGTTTCTGGGTCGTCTTTGGCCAATCATTCTAATTCAGGGTCTTTCCTGGTGGCGCACACATCGCACAGCCAAGATGGATGCTAGCGAGAGGGATTCTGGAAAGTAGACAGACAACCAGTGTCTCCTTATGACCTTTCCTGAATTCTTCCAGTTGGTGGTGGCGTATTAGTTCCGTATTCCTCATCAGGATCTCCTGTCATAAAACAACTCATGCAAATGGTTACTATGGTGCCTGGTCAGGGTGGGAGGTTTCAATCAGTGTGCTTCCCCTAACAGAGCCAGACATCCTGGAGTCAGAAGCCAAGTAGGCCTTAGGAAGCATCACTAGGAACAAAGCTAGTGGAGGTGCTGGAATTACAGCTGAGTTATTTCAGGTCCTAAAAGATGATATTAATGTGCTGCAACTCAGTATACCAGCAAATTTGAAAACTCAGCAGTGGACACAGGACTGGAAAAGGTCAGTTTTTATTCCAATCCCAAAGAAAGGCAATGACAGAGAATGTTCAAACTACTACACAATTGCAGTCATCTCACATGCTAGTAAAGTAATACTCAAACTTCTCCAAGCCAGGCTTCAACAGCACATGAACCAAGAACTTCCAGATGTATAAGCTGGATTTAGAAAAGGCAGAGGAATCAGAGATCAAATTGCCAACATCCCTTAGATCACTGAAAAAGCAAGAGAGCTCCAGAAAAACATCTATTTCTGCTTTATTGACTATGCCAAAGCCTTTGACTGTGTGGATCACAATAAACTGTGGAAAATTCTTAAAGAGATGGGAATACCAGATCACCTTTCTGCCTCCTGAGAAATTGGTATGCAGGGCAAGAAGCAACATTAAGAAACAGACATGAAACAAACTGGGAAAGGAATACATCAAGTCTGTATGTTGTCACCCTGCTTATTTAATTTATATACAGAGTACATCATGAGAAACGCTGCGCTGGATGAAGCACAAGCTGGAATCAAGGCTGACAAGAGAAAATATCAATAACTTCAGATAGGCAGAAAACAGCACCCTATTGCAGAAGTGAAGAGGAACTGAACAGCCTCTTGAAGAAAGTGTAAGAGGAGAGTGAAAAAACTGACTTAAAACTCAACATAGAGAAAATGAAGATCCTGGCATCTGGTCCCATCACTTCATGGCTAATAGATGGGGAAACAGTGGAAACAGTGACAGACTTTATTCTGGGGGCCTCCAAATCACTGCAAAAGGTGCCAAAATTAAAAGACACTTGCTCCTTGGAAGAAAAGCTATGATCAACCTAGAAAGAACATTAAAAAACAAAGACATTACTTTGCCAACAAAGATCCATCTAGTCAAAGCTATGATTTTTCCAGTAGTCACATATGGATATGAGAGTTGGACCATAAAGAAAGCTGAGCAGTGAATTAATGCTTTTGAACTTCTTGGGGAAGATTCTGAGAGTCCCTTGGACTGCAAGCAGATCCAACCAGTCCATCCTAAAAGAAATCAGTCCTGAATATTCATCAGAAGGACTGCTGTTCAAACTGAAACTCTAATACACTGGCCACCTGATGTGAAGAGCTGATTCACTGGAAAAGACTCTGATGCTGGGAAAGATTGAAGGTGGGAGGAGAAGGGGATGACAGAGGTAAGATGTTTAGATGGCATCACCGATTCAATGGACATGAGTTTGAGTAAACTCTGAGAGTTGGTAATAGACAGGAAGGCCTGGCATTCTGCAGTCCATGGGGTTGCAAACAGTCAGACACGACTGACAGACTGAACTGATGCTTTTCAAAATTTCCTGTTAGGAAGATTTATTCCTCTTTTTTATGGGCTTCCCTGGTAACTCAGCTGGTATAGAACCCGGCTGCAATGCAGGAAACCCTGATTCAATTCCTAAGTTGGGAAGACTCCCTGAAGAAGGGATAGGCTACCCACTCCTGCAATTTGGGGCTTCTCTGATGGCTCAGACAGTAAAGAATCCACCTGCAATGCGAAGCCCTGGGTTCGATCTCTGGGTTTGGAAGATCCCCTGGAAAAGCATTCTTCCCCACTCCAGCATCCTCACTCCAGCATTGTTGCCTGGAGAATCCCCATGGACAGAGCACCCTTGCGGTCTACAGTCCATGGGGTCACAGAGTCAGACATGACATTTACTTTACAAGCATTGTGTTTTTAGGTACTTGTGATTTGAAATGAAATGTATTAAATCAATGACTTATTAGTAATGTAATGCTATTTTTAACAAAGAGTTAAGGTTGATTTACCCTTCTTAGATTTTATTCACCATCTGATATTGGATAACCATTTGTTTGCTTCCTTTAGTTTAAATATAATTATAAATATAATCATTATTATTCTTTTCAGGTATGTGAATTTTATGTCATCTCTAATTTTGAGGAGGCTTATTTTATTTTGGATGAGTTTCTTTTGCAGAGAGGAAGTTCAGGAAATCCAAGAAAAATGTCCTACAAGCAGTTGAGCAGGCATATCTACTGCAAGAGGTAAGCTGCTATTGGTTTTCATTAGCAGGACTAACATGTTTTGCTCTTTTTAGAAAAGTCATATTTATCATTCTCATAGTTTCATATACTACACAGAAGCATAATTCCCATGGAGTATTCAGGTCCAGGTTATTTACTTAGTGTAATATATGTTCATTCACATCAACACAGTTATCTATAGGTTATATATTTTGAAGATGATGTATTAGTATGTTTCTATTCTTTTGATTGTTTTTAGCACTCCAGAAAGCAATAACAATTTAAATTATAGTAGGCAGACTACTTCAAAAACTGTATCCATTGCTGTATAGTTACTTAAGAAAAAATATTTTTTTCTTAGTATAGATACTGAAGACTTTGACCATGGAATAATGGCATTTCACTTAAAAGTAGTTCATATTTTCACTCTCTATCTAGTAAGTGTGAATGTGGCCAAACTGAATAAAGGAATGATTAGGTCCCACATTGGATATCCCCAGAATTCATTCAGCTCACTGCTCAAAGTTGTGTGTAATTAGAAATTTGTTAATTACTTATTTCGGGAATTTTTCGTTTAATTATATTTGAACTGTGGTTATCCACAGGTAACTGAAGGTGCAGAAAGCAAAGCTTCAGAGAAGGGACTATTGTAATTTGCTGTTGAATTATGTTTGAAAGTATTTGTTAAGGATTTCAAAGTCAGTATTTGTAAGGATAATGGTCTGTAATTTTCTTATAGTATTGTGTCTCTCTGTTATTAATGAAATACTGACCTACAGACTGCTTTTGGAAATATTTTCTCCTCCTCAATTTTTTTGAAGAGTTTGAGGAATACTTTTAATTTTCAGTTGAACTTACAAGTGAAGACAGCAGGTGCGCAATTTATCTCTGCTGGGAAGTTTAGACTACTGATTTTGTCTTCTTACTAGCTACCTCTGTTCAATTTTTTTTTCTTTAGGATTCAGTATTAACAGATTGTGTGTTTCAAGGAATATATTCATCTCACTTCATTATCCAATTTGTTGACAATTTATTCATACTGTTCTTTTACAGTGCTTTTTCATTTCTGACTAACAGTTGTGTAATGTCCTTTTCAATTCTGATTTTAGTTATTTGAATCTTTTTTTATTTTTTCTTAATCAGTATAGGTAAATATTTGTCAGTGTTGATCTTGTAAAAGAACCAACTCTTGATTTCATTGATTTTCTGTTCTCTATTTGCTGTGGAATTAGCAAAATACTGACCTAACAGAACACTTTTGGAAGTATTTTCTCCTCTGAGTCTACCTTTTATATTTTCTCCATACACCCAATTATGACAAAGCTGAGGCATTGGGAACACCCTTGTTTTTGGTGTTCTGTATTAATTTCCTTTTTTCTTTCATAGAAATATTTACAGCAATTAATTTGAAAGTTGGTATTCTTTTTATTACAACCCGTAAGTTTTCTTACTGTTGTATTTTTACTTTTTAAAGATATTTTTTAGTTTCTCCTGTAATCTGTGGTGTTGGGGAAGACTCTTGAGAGTTCCTTGGACTGCAAGGAGATCCAACCAGCCCATTCTAAAGGAGATCAGTCCTGAGTGTTCATTGGAAGGACTGATGTTGAAGCTGAAACTCCAATACTTTGGCCACCTGATGCAAACAGCTGACTCATTTGAATAGACCCTGATGCTGGGAGAGATTGAGGGCAGGAGAAGGAGACTACAGAGGATGAGATGGCTGGATGGCATCACCGACTCAACGGACATGAGTTTGGGGAAACTTCGGAAGTTGGTGATGAACATGGAGGCCTGGTGTGTTGTGGTTCATGGGGTCACAAAGAGTTGGGCACGACTGAGAGACTGAAATGAACTTGTGATTTCCTATTTGATATGCTGGCTGTTTAAGAGGCTGTCCCTTAATTCCTGTATTTTTAGGATTATTTTTATTTTCTTCTGCTGTTGATTTTAGTTTTGATTCATTTTGATAGGAAACATTATGTTGCATGATTTTGACATTTTAATATATTATAAGACTGTTTTTTTGGTAATCTAACATAATATTCTGTAATGAAGAATGGCCTAATGGCCTAGAGTGTTTATTTTAAGCCTTGAATCTACTAATTGATCTTTAACCTGATTGCTTTAACCATTGTTGAATGCAGGATCTTGAAGTGTTCTCCCGTCATAATAGGACTCTCATTCTTCATTCTGTCAGTGCTTGCTGCATGTATTTAGGAGCACTAATGTTTGGTCCATACATACTTGTAGTTCTTGTATCTTCCTTTCTCATTATGTCAATATATATAAATATCGAATGGTTTTGGTGTTTTTTTTTTTTTTTTGCTTCTTGTGAGAGGTTTTTACTTAAAGCCTATTTTTCTTCTTATAGCCATTCCTATTGTCTTACAGTTATTCTTTTCATGGAATATCTTTTTCAGTCCTTCCACATTGACCCTGTTTAGATTGTTAGATGTAAGGTGAGTTTCTCGTAGACAGCACAAGTCAGGTCTGTTTTGTTTTTTCAGTCTATTTTGCCAGTCTGTATCTCTTGTTTATTGTTGCCATTTTGTTATTTATTTTTGTATGCCTTAAAGTATTTTTGTTCCTCACTTCCTTTTTCCTGTTTCATGTGTTTGGTTGACTATTCACTGTTTGTCTATTAATATGGATTTCTCAGTTGTTTTTAATGTTTTGTTTTATCTCTTTAAAATACATTATAAGTGGAATTTATACACTTAAAATTAATTAAAAACACCAACAGTTATCATGAAGTTATCAAAATTATACAAATTCACTATAATACAGATATTACAAAATACATTCATATTTGTATTTTCCCTAATGGAGAGCTCACTATTTTCATATGACTTCAAGTTACTGACTTTACTATTTATTTTGTTTGTTTGTTTCAACTTGTATGCTTCTCTGTAGTATTTCCTAAGGTGAGGTGTAGCATAATGAACGCCCTTGTTTTTGGTGTTCTGTATTAATTTCTGCCTCATTTACAAAAACTGTGTTGTTAGTTATGGAATCATGATGAATAAATTTTTCTTGAACCCTTTAAATATATCATCGTATTGCCTTCTCATCCACAATTTCTGCTGAAAAAAGTCCACCAGTAATCTTACAGAAACTTCTTGATGGGAAAAGTCACATTTTCTCACTGAGTATAATATTCTTTGTCCTTGTTTTTGAGTATAGTTATGTGTTTGTCTCGTTATTTGTACAGCCATGTCTTTTCTCAGATTTTGAGAAATTTGGTCACTATTCTTAAAAAAGACTCTCCTGCTTTCTTTCTCTCTTTTTCTTGAGATCCCTATGATACGTTGGTTGGGTTGATGATATTGCCCATGTCTCTTAATCTATGTTCACTTTTCTTCAGTCTTTTTAACTTTTCGTTTCTGTAGCATAGTAACTTCAAATGTCTTGTCCTTGTTAGACCAAACTGGAGCCAGGACAGGCTCCCAGGGGCAGGCTAGGCCTGAGGTTTAGTCTCTAGGAAAGCTAAGGCACTGGGAACTCCCACAGGCAGTGTAGCTAGACCAATCAGAAAAAAATCCCCATAGCCCCCTGCCCGCGCCAGACCTGAGCCAATCCGGATAGGGATGCGAGTTTTAAAAGTCCCATGCGCTTGTATGTTTAGCCAATCAGCTATGCTGTTATAGGAACAAAGAACCGTCTGTATAAAAGTAGATGTGATTCAGAGCTCAGGGCTCTCATCAGGACTCCACTGCGCTGAATGAGACATGAGCCCTAGCTTGAGCTAGCAATAAAACCCCTTTGTGCTTTTGCATTGCTGTGAGCGTCTTATTCTCTCAGTCATAGGGAACCGGACCATGGGCATAACATTTGGGGGCTCGTCCAGGATCCCTCTGACTGGGGAGAATAACACGTCCTGGCAGAAGGGGTTTCTTAGCCTGGGGAAGGTTACAGGTCTGGTCAGGGATGAATTGGTCGTCCTAGCTGGCATAAGGCCGAGGCCCAGCAGTTGCACTGGAAGGCAGCTGGCTCTGAATTTGAGCACTGGTGTTAGGTCAGGTTAAGAGTGAATTAGTCACTCTAGCTAGCGTAAGGCCAAGGCCCAGCAGTCGCACTGGAAGGCAGCTGGCTCTGCAGGGGAAAGAGCTCCTCTCTTGATCTTGAATCTGGTGGGTGGTGGACGCCCTTCGGTAAGGTAACTTTGGAAGGCAAGAAAACTCAGGGGCCCAAAGGAAACCTAGTGTTGTGTTCTCGGCCGACATTTGTTTGTCCCCTGTTTGTCGTTTCCTTGTGTGTGCCGGCATTGTCTCTGCTCTGTGTGTGCTCCTTTTGTTTCCTGTAATTTACTCTGTGATCATGGGTCAAGGAGCTTCTACCCAGCTATCCCTCATGACTGACCACTCTTCTGATTTCAAATCTAGGGTGCAAGATCTATCGTTATTGGTGAAAAGGCCAAGACTGACATCCTGACCACTTGGGATACTCAGGTGCCAGCTTGCCTGCCAATGGACCAGACCCAGCGGCCACAACTGGGACCCTTTTGTCCCTGGTCTCCTCCTGACGCTGATAACTGGCCAGAGTGCCCCCACCAGTAAGGAACAAGAGACTTTATTGATCTTTCTTCCCTTCCCTCTCTCTTTCCTCTCCTTAACCCTTCCTGTCCTTCCCTGTTTTTCTAGTCCTCCAGTCCTGGTTGCGGGCATCTGGTCGAAGGGCCCTCTCAGCCTGAGCTGAGGATTGGAGACTAATCACCTTCTCTTGGCAGAGAACTCGAATTCTGGTTCTGATTTCAGGTAGGGCCGAGTTCCAGTCCTCCCCTCTCTGGAGGCCCAGGGAAAAGTACCGTAACGCCTGGGTATCTATAGGTGGCAGGAGACGTCTGTAAGGCTACCCCTTTTGCCCCCCTCTCCTGCCTCCTCCCCCTTCTTCTTTCAACCTGGCTTCCTTTCCTCCCTTGAAATCTTTGATGTTAGTACTTAGGTCTGAAGTTCTGTGTCTCTATAGGAGGTTTTCTGAGAGACTGTATTTTTGTATTTAAGGGCTTCCCTGGTGGAGCCAAGGTTAAAGCATCTGCCTGCAGTATGGGAGACCTGGGTTCGATCCCTGGGTCGAAAAGATCCCCTGGAGAAGGAAATTTTGCTTTGTCTGGCCACCATGTGGTTTAGACCTGCCATCATTTTGTTAGAACTTGATTTTCTTTCCTTGTGCCTTGAGACCAGGGCTCTCAGGAAGACTTATCTAGACCATCTCTAACTCCTGACACTGAGGAAAAAGGGAAAAAAGACTTGAAGCTAGATACTTTGGGGTGCTTCAGAGGGCCCCTGGAGCATCCCAGGGAGATATTAAACTATGTTTATTTGGTTGGTTAAATTACATAAAAAAGATTATCAGATGAGTAATAAGTCCGCTCATGTTATAATGTACGGTAAAATTACTAATACAGATATCCTAAAAATTATATAGAGTTTTTAACATTCTGATATGTCCTGGTATTTTAATGAAAAACCTGATGACTTCACAAAAGTTAACAAAAGGACTATATGAACCAGCGAATATGCTTACAACTTTTATGGTTTCTATCTGAAAAATTATGGGTTTAAATCTTATGTTTTCAGGGAGTAAGAAAAATCGTCCTCTCAAACTAATTATGACAATACTTTGGTAGAATTAAATGTTATAAACAAAACAATTATATTTTCTATCTGACTCCTCCAAAAATTGGAAGTTCTTAGGTTTCCAGTAAGTTTGTCAAATGAGTTAAGAAGTTTATCTCACGGGTACAAAAATCTCAAAAAAATTTTGAGACCTTAAAAAGGGAAAAATTCGCCTAGATTTGTTAGGCAAAATCTGTGATAAGCCTTTGGTGTGAGTTTCCCATCCCTGTTTTATTTTAAAAGTTCAGTCTGAGACTCTATAAATGTTTCAGCAAAATAAAAAGCCTATAATCAATTATGGTTATAAAAATCATCAGACCAAAACCAGTGAGAACGGACCTATTTTGCAAACAAACTAGCCTTAATTTGGTTATATTTAATAAAAATAAGGGTAACTTTAAGGAAAAAAAGATATTTCAAAATGTTAAATCCCAGTTTGTTAATGGAGGTCTGCTTCTAGTAAGACTCATCTCTTAGATAGTTCTTTGCTGTTATGTGATGTTAATGTAAAATTTAATTAAATTCTTAAAAAACACCCTAAGTTTGTTTCTGAAGCTTATCTCAGTAATCTATCTTTGGATGAAGATCAGATGCCTCATGCCCTGCAACCAGGACTAGAAAAAGACATAATTTAAGGGACTGTCTCCAACATGGATGGAAGGACTTTTTTATCAGGAGAAACTACACTACACCCAGGATGAGAAGACGACGACATCAGAGGTAGACAGCTTCCCCGAGATGCTGGACCTGATTTGTATGATCATTTATGTTTTCTTGACTTCTTAGACCTTTGCATATAAATCACATGCTTTTCTATCATAGGCCTGATCCAATGCTAGTTTTAAAAATCAATCCAATTGTTGGGTTTGTGGCCAGTTACCTGTGTCTAGTTCTGGGTTACCTTGGTAAATTTCTCTACTACAAGACTCTAACTAGTTGGCCCTGAAAAAATTTACTTAAAAAAATTATAGTCATATTCAGGTCACTGTGATATTACTAGATAGGATCCCCTCACCGGGCCAATTAATGATGCCTGCTCTGACTCTGGCTATAAATTTGAGCTTTTTTCTATTACCCAGGCTCAGTCAGAACAAGAAAAGCTTCTGCAAAAGAAGGGAAAATCTCCCACAATTGTGAGATGGATCTATATAGATAACACCAGGCTACAGTAATTTAGGTTTAAAGTCTCCTCTATGTTAAAAAAAAAATTAAATCATACTAAAGATAATCAGTCTAGTAACACTAGAAAACTGGGCTATGTGCCTTATAGATGGTGCCAATATATAATTTCCCTGAAAGATAAAGATTCTACAGGGCAGACTAAGTCAGATGACCTGAAGATATACTGGGCTACATCTAATAGAAGTTCTTCACGTAAGTCTTTCTTGTGACTTTACTAATACTGCTGGCTATGTTATTTGTATTTACAAAATTGCTGTTTCTTATACTGTCAAATATGTGTGTGAGGCCTCTAATAAAATAATATATAGTCCCGTATGAGATCAATGATGGTAACAGTGTAACTCTAGATATGGCAAAAAGCAACAAGAGGAAATATTTTAGATACTGTTATATGGCCTAGTCCAGTAACAGCACATTGAGTGGCCTATTTACCTGAGAATGGACACTCTCAACACCATGGGATAAAATGGTCATGAAGTGCCCCCCTCATAATCACGGTCAAGTTTATGAACAAAAAGGGGCTCTGTCAACTAAAGACTGACACTCGCCATCTGCATCTACAAAGATTAAATCATGGCCGCTGCAACTGCTGACTTTCAACGCCCCTGAAAGGAGTTCAGGGTGAAAATCAAGAATGAGGCACTCTGTGCTCTGAGAAAAACTGGCAGAACAGGCCTTCAGATAGTTAGATCTTTTCAGGAAAAGATTTTATGAGTCCCAATTCTTGCATCTTCTCGTACCTAGAGAAACACTGACGTTATTAATGGTAAAATCTGCTTTGGCTATTAAAGAAAAGTTTACAATTAAAAGTCAAAATAGAGTAGCTATGTTTCAGATATCCTGGGAAATAACTAGGTGATGCTATGGCTGTACTTTCAGATTGGACCTTGTATTGCTAAACACTTGAGTTTTCTGAGTCGTATCAGGCTTGGATGCCACCATTTTCAAAACAATGTCTGCTGGAAGCTAGTAACCTTACTTTTTATAAAACTAGGCAACTGGCTACACGGCTACAAGTCTCCCTGAAGTGCCAGGTCCAGACTGGGTTTCAGGCCTATTCTTCTAAAAAAAAAAAAATGAGATTTATTTTGGCTACTAAATTCCAGTTACCACTCCTCCAACTACTTCTAGTTGGGTCTGTTACACCAAAATGGCAGACCAAGGGATTAGGATTTTAATCATACAAGACTCAGATCTACAACTTGAAACTCAGAAATACTTCCAATTCAGTGTCTATACTCCAAGCTGGGGCAGTCCTATGCCCCATTTTGACAGGAAGTTATCACAGTCATAGTTGCCTTGTTACCTAAAATTAAACCTGAGGGGGACTCTGTGGGGCTCTGGAGTACAGATCTATTCTGTGTTCTCCATTTCTTATCTGTAGGATATAGACTGTGTTCAGCCGCCTTGGCCTTCCCTGAATTCCAAAGCGTGGATTCAAACAATTGCTAATCAGGGAAGGGAGAGGATACAAAAACAAAAACAGTCAAAGGTTGGTACAGCCTCCAGACAGAGTCCTGGTTCCTACTCAAAAAAATATGCATAACAATGTCTTTGAGCCCTGGCCCAGGTGGAAGATGGTAACTTCAGACTGAACACAAGATTCTTGGAGCACAGCTCTGTTGCCTCACCACCAACCCATCAGAAGGGGGTCACAAACCCTGCAACCCTCACCCCAAATGTTGCCTTCTGTTTCCGGGGACCAGAGATGACCATCCTGTTAGGTCTCTTGTTTGGCCCTTGTCTATTTCATCTCTGAGAGGGGCCAACTAAATTGCTGTTACTCCAAGGGTAAAAGCTGGTTTCAGATGTGGAAAACCCCAACTTAGGTCAAGTAGAGAGAGACTTCTGCTCTGCTAGGCAGGCCTACGCCCATGCACAGCAGGAAGAAGTTACAGAAGAAAGAGACCTCCATCCCAATTCCCAAGACGTATCTTGAATATGAAGTCTCTCAGGGGGCCTATGTGCTGCGTTAGGGGAAGAACATTGTTTTTATGTAAATCACTCGGGGGTAGTCAGGGAGTCCCTGGCCAAGATAAGAGAAGGGCTGAGTCAGAAAACGAGAGGCCCAAGAAGGATGGTTTGAGTCCTGGTTCCAGCAGTCCCCATGGTTAACAACGCTAATTTCCACCCTGGTGGGCCCTCTAATAGTGCTACTATTAATACTTACTTTTGGTCCATGCATCATAAATAAGCTTGTTGCCTTTGTAAAAGACCGCGTCAATACTGTCCAACTGATGATACTGAGGCAACAATATCAGGCCCTGCCCCAAAATAAAGAAAAAGATTCCTCTATGTAGCTGAAGACAGGGGGGAATGTTAGGACCAAAATGGAGCCAGAACAGGCTCTAAGGGGCAGGCTAGGCCTGAGGTTTAGTCTCTAGGAAAGCTGAGGCACTGGGAACTCCCGCAGGCAGCGTAGCTCGACCAATCAGAAGAAATCCCTGTAGTCCCCCTCCCACACCAGACCTGAGCCAATGCGGATAGGGATGCGAGGTTTAAAAGTCCTGCACGCGTGTATGGTTTAGCCAATCAGCTGTGCTGTTACAGGAACAAAGAACAGTCTGTATAAAAGTAGATGTGATTCAGAGCTCAGAGCTCTTGTCAGAACTCCACTGCGCTGGATGAGACCTGAGCCCTAGCTCGAGCTAGCAATAAAACCCCTTTGTGCTTTTGCATTGCTGTGAGCGTCTTATTCTCTCAGTCTTAGGGAACCGGACCGTGGGCATAACAGTTCTCGGGTCTGATTCTTCAGCTGTTTAAGCTTCACTTGAACATAGAAGTAAATTTTTCAATTCACTTGTATTTTCAGATCCAATATTTATTTTTTATTTTCTTCTATCAATTTTATGTGTCTGTTGATATTCTCATTTTGTTGTAGATCATTTCATGAGTTCTTTACTCAACTGGGTTCTCTTTTAGGTCTCCAAGCGTGTTTAAGACAGTTGTTTTAAAGTCTATCACATTTAAGACAAAGCACACTGTTTCTTTTGGCCAGTTTCTGGAAATGTATTTTGTTGCTTTGACTTTGTCATGTTTTCCTATCTCTTGACATACTTTGTAATCTTTTGTTCAAAACTTGGCATCTGATGAAAAGCCTTCTCTCTTACTTTTCAAGAACTGACTCTTAACCAGTTAATTGGTGTAACGGCTCAGGATCAATTCCATATCTAACAACACAGTTTTTGTAAATGAAGGAGAAATTAACACAGAATACCAAAAGCAAGGGAGTTCATTAACTATACCTTGCCTTAGGAAATACTACAGAGAGGCATACAAGTTGGAAAAACAAACAAAATAAATGGTAGAGACACTAACTTGAAACCACAAATGCATTGCTGATTTTAAATGTTTTAGTTTCCTCAGAAAGTTTTACCTGCAGTTCTGTATTGAAGCTAGCTGTTCTATGCTGGTTGTTTTCTTTTTTGTTTGTTTGTTTGTTTGTTTTTGCATGTAATCTCTGGTCTCCAGGCATTCATGGAGTTTGCAGTGTTCCCTGAAGCTCCTTCACAAACTCTGGTACCTAGCACTACTTTCAGTAACTTTCAGCCTGATATCCAAGTTTTATTATTCTCAACCTCATTCCAAGTTCTGTGAAATAGATACCATTCCCTTGGCAGCCCTATTTAAGTCAGGATGTTGCAGGAAATTTTCATCCTTTTTTTTCTTTTCTTTTTTTTTCTCTCTCTCTCCAAGGCAGGAGCCAGCAATTGGTTGGCTTCCATCCTACTGTTTCTAGTTTTGCTGGGTACGAGTAAGCAAAGATACCATGGAATTTCCTATCCCTACCATTTGAATCCAGCTTTTTCTTGTTTACTTTGTTGTTCCAGCTTCCTAATTGCTGTTTTTACAGGTTTCAGTGCTAACCTGGTCTGTAGTAATTGATGTATTCATGGGACAACAAATACTTGGAGTTTTGTTGTTATTCTCTTTCTTTGTCCTTCTCTTGTGATGTCTTTATCTGGTTTGGATCAGAATAGGCTGGCTTCATAATGTGAGTTAAGAAATGTTCTATTCTCTTCCATTTTTGCAAGAGTCCTAATTTCCGAAGAAATCTTCTGTAGGTTTTTCTTCCTAGTAGTGAGCTATAGGTCATACTTTCTCCTAAGTAACCTGCACTTGCTTTATATTGTTTTTGCCCAGGGCCCTCCCCCAATAACCCACATGAAACAAAGATGATTGCCCTCCATCAGTTCCTCAGATAACTTGCAATTTACAATAAATATATACAATAATTTACAAACAAGTTCTGCTTTCCTCCTTCCAGAATCAGATCAGGCTCCTACACTAAGAACTCAGCTGCTGCCACCTTAGCACTATCAGTGTGCCATCGAATGGGTGGGTAAACGGCATGTAAGATAGTACAAAGCTTCTGTAGTATTTTCAAGTTGTCTCTTTCTTCATATATTTTTCTTGATTCCTGAGTATAACAGGTTTCTAGAGTCCTGTCAGAACTGATTTTGACAATTCTGTGTTCTTGTTGTTTTTGTGAATAAATGAGACTTTATGATGTATACTCTGCCATTTTCTTGTATCACTTCATGATTCTTTGTAACTCACAAGTTGTACTGATTTTGTGAATACTGAATACATATTTAATTTGTTATGATTCTGAGAGAACAAAGTAAGATCATTTATTGTGGGCTTCTGTAATTAATATCAGTCTGAAACTTTCAAACACTAGTCTTAAATATAAAATATCATCAAGCTATATTTTCATAGCCTAATTCTTTCATACTAGAGTCATCTAATTATTTAAAATGTGGGAAGCAGCTTAAAATTGGTGAAAGAATACATTTATTTTGGTAGATTTCCAGACCTCTTTTTTAAGATTTTTCCCCAATAAAGTCCCTTTGTGGATCACTGCCTTAGAGAAAGGGCTGTATAACGCAATGGAGCTATGAGCCATGGTCATGTAGGGCTGCCTGGAGGCATCATAGTGGACAGTTTTGACCAAACATGGTCCACCAAAGGAAATGGCAAGCCACTATACTAGCTGTATACAAGTTATACTATACTATACAGTATAATAGCTGTATACAAGCAGGAAATGCCAAGAGTAAACATTGATATTTTAGGAATCAGTGAAATAAAATGGATGGGAATGGGTGAATTTAATTCAGATCTACTACTGTGGGTAAGAATTTCTTAGAAAAAAATGGACTGGCACTCAGTCAACAAGAGTCTGAAATGTAGTACTTGGGCACAATCTCAAAAATGACAGAATGATCTCTGTTTCTTTCCAAGGCAAACCATTCAAAATCATAGTAATCCAAGTCTAACACTAAACACTAATGCCAAAGAAGCTGAAACTGACCAGTTCTACGAAGATCTTCAAGAAATAACAATAAAAAAAAAAAAGATGTCCTTTTCATCATAGGGGACTAGAATGCAGGAGGAGGAAGTCAGGAGACATCCAAATCAGGAGTTAACAGGCAAGTTTGGCCTTGGATAACAAAGTGAAGCAGGGCAAAGACTAGCAAAGTTTTTTTCAAGAGAACGTACTCATCTTAGCAAACACCCTCTTCCAACAACACAACAAAAAGCTCCACACAGGGATATCATCAGATGGCCAACACTGAAACCAGACTGATTATATTCTTTGCAGCTGAAGATGGAGAAGTTCTATACAGTCAGCAAAAACAAGACCAGAAGCTGACTGTGGCTCAGATCATAAACTCCTTACTGCCAAATTCAGACTTAAACTGAAGAAAGCAGGAATAACACTAGGCCATTCAGGTATGACGTAAATTAAATCCCTTATGATTATACAGGGAGTGACAAACAGATTCAAGGGATTACATCTGACAGACAGAGTGCCTGAAGAACTATGGACAGAGGTTCATAACATTGTGCAGGAGGTGGTGATCAAAAGCATCCCCAAGAAAAAGAAACACAAAAAGGCAAAATGGTTGTCTGAGGAGGCTTTACAAATAGCTGAGAAAAGAAGAAAAGTGAAAGGCAAAGGAGGAAAGGAAAGATATATCCATCTGAATGCAGAGTTCCAAAGAATAGCAAGAAGAGATAAGAAAGCCTTTCTAAGTGAACAATGCAAAGAAACAGAGGAAAACATTAGAATGTTAGAACAAGCAGAAGAGATCAAGAAGAGATAGCAAGAATACACAGAAGAACTCTACAAAAAAGATCTTAATGACCTGGAAAACCATGATGGTATAATCTCTTACTCAGAGCCAGACATTCTGGAGTGTGAAATTTAGTGGGCCTTAGAAAGTGTTCCTACCAATAAATCTAGTGGAGGTGATGGAATCTAGCAGAGCTATTTAAAATCCTAAAAGATGATGCTATCAAAGTACTGCATGCAATATGTCAGCAAATCTGGACCTAGCAATGGCCAGAGGAATGTTCTCATTCCAGTTCCCAAAAAGGGCAGTACTAAAGAATGTTCAAACCACAGGACAATTGCACTCATTTCCTATACTAGTAAGATAATGCTCAAAATCCTCCAAGTTAGGCTTCAGCATTACATTAACAGAAAACGTCCAGATGTACAAACTGGGTTTAGAAAAGGCAGGGGAACCAGAGATCAAATTTCCAACATTTTCTGGATCACAGAGAAAGCAAGGGAATTACTAAAAATATCTACTTCTGTTTCACTGACTGTGCTAATGCCGTTGACTGTGTGGGTCATAAACAGTGGAAAATGCTTAAAGAGATGGAAATACCAGGCCATCTTACCTCTCTCCTGAGAAACCTATATGCGGGTCAAGACACAAAGGTTCAAACCTAACACGGCATAGTAGACTGGTTTCTAATTGAGAAATTATTATGAGAAGGCTGTTTATTGTCACCCTGTTTATTTAAATTATAAGCAGAGTATATCATGCAAAATGTGGGGCTCAATGAGTTATAAATTGGAATCAAGATTGCTGGGAGAAATATCAACAGCTTCACAAATGAATATGAAACTACTCTAATGATAGAAAGCAAAGATGAACTAAACAGTCTCTTGATGAGTGTGAAGGGGGAAAGTAAAAAAGCTGGCTTAAAATTCAACATTCAGAAAATTAAGATCATGGTATGCAGTATCTGGTCCCATCAGTTCATGGCAAATAGAAGGGCAAAAAGTGGAAGTTGTGATAGATTTCCTCTTCTCAGGCTCTAATAGCACTAAGACAGTGACTGCAGGCATGGCATTAGAAGACAACTGCTTCTTGAAAGAAAAGCTATGACAAACCTAGACAGTGTGTTAAAAAGCAAAAACAGTGCATATAGTCAAGACTATGGTCTTTCCAGCAGATATGAGTGCTGGAAAATAAAGAAGGCAGAGCACCAAAGAATTGATGCTTTCAAACTGTGGTGTTGGAGAAGACTCCTGAAAGTCCCTTGCATAGCAAGAAGATCAAACCAGTCATCTTAAAGGAAATAAACCCAGAATAATCTTTGGAAGGATTGGTGCTGAAGCTGAAGCTCCAATACTTTGGCCATCTGATGCAAACAGCTGACTCACTGGAAAAGACCCTGATGCTGGGAAGGATTAAAGGTAGAAGGAAAAGAGTGGGACAGAAGATGAGATGGTTGCATGGCATCACTGTTTCAGTGGAAATGAGATGGTGAAGAGAAGCCTGGAGTGCTGGAGTCCATGGGGTTACAAAGAAAGGACGTGGCAACAACAATCCAATGACGAGGGATTTTCTCTAAGAATGATCTTCAGAATTGATTAATGTCAATTTCTTGTTTGAAAACAGTAAGATAGATTACCGGATATAAACCTTTGTCTAAAATTAAAACTGAAATCAGATTGATTATATTCTTGGCAGCCACAGATGTACAAAAAACAAGACCTGGAGCCTCAGGTATGAACTAAATCAAATCCATTATCATTATGCAGTGGAAGTGACAAATACATTTGAAGTGTTAGATCTGGTAAACACAGCACCTGAAGAACTATGGAAAGAGGTTCAACATATTGTACAGGATGCAGTGAACAAAACCATGCCAAAGGGGGAAAAAAATGCAAGAAGGAAACGTGGTCATCTAAGGAGGCCTTATAAATAGCTGAGGAAAGAAGAGAATCAAAAGGCAAGAAAGAAAGGGAAAGATACACATAACTGATTGCAGACTTCAAGAAAATAGCCAGGAGAGATAAAGCCTTTTTTAAATGAACACTACAGTGAAATAGACAAAACTCATAGACTAGAAAAGACTAGAGGTCTATTCAAGAAGCTTTAGAGATAGCAAGGGAATATTTCATGCAAAGATGAGCACAATAAAGTACAGAAACAACAAGGACTTAACAGAAGTAGGAGATTCCTAGAGGTGGCAAGAATACATAGAATAACTATACAAGAAAGGTATTAATGATCTGATAACTAGTATGGTATGTTTCTCCCCTATGTCCAGATTTTCTGGGGTGTGAAGTCATGTGGGCCATAGGAAGCATTACTATAAACAAGGCTAGTGGAATTCCAGTTTACCTATTTCAAATTGTAAAAGATACTGCTGTTAATGTACTATACTCAATATACTAGCAATTTCAGAAAATTAAGCAGTGGCCAGACTGGAAAACATGAATTCTCATTCCAATCCTAAAGAAAGGGAATCCCAAAGAATGTGAAACTACCAACAATTGCACTCATCTCACAAACTAGTAAAGTGACGCTCAAAATTCTCCAAGCCAGGCTTCAGCAATACGTGACCCATGAACTTCCAGATGTTCAAGCTGGTTTTAAAAAGGCAGAGGAACCAGAAATCAAATTGCCAACATCTGCTGGATCATTAAAAAAAAAAAAGGAAATTCCAGAGAAACATCTATTTCTGTTTTATTGACTATGCCAAAGCCTTTGATTGTGTGGATCACAATAAACTGTGGAAAATTCTGAAAGAGATGGGAATCTGGATGCAGGTCAGGAAGCAACAGTTAGAACTGGACATGGAATAGACTGGTTCCAAATAGGAAAAGGAGTATATCCAGGCTGCATATTGTCACCCTGCTTATTTAACTTATATGCAGAGTACATCATGAGAAATGCTGGGCTGGAGGAAGCACAAGCTGGAATCAAGATTGCTGGGAGAAATATCAATAACCTCAGATATGCAGATGACACCACCCTTATGGGAGAAAGTGAAGAAGAACCAAAAAGCCTCATGAGGAAAGTGAAAGAGGAGAGTCAAAAAGTCAGCTTAAAGTTCAACATTCAGAAAATGAAGATCATGGCATCTGGTCTCATGACTTCATGGCAAATACATGGGGAAACAGTGGAAACGGTGGCTGACTTTATTTTGGTGGTCTTCAAAATCACTGCAGATGGGGATTGCAGCCATGAAATTAAAAGATGCTTGCTCCTTGGAAGGAAAGTTATGACCAATCTAGATAGCATATTAAATAGCAGAGACATTACTTTGGCAGCAAAGGTCCATCTAGTCAAGGCTATGGTTTTTCCAGTAGTCATGTGAGTTAGAGTGTGAAGAAAGCTCAGCGTTGAAGAATTGATGCTTTTGAACTGTGGTGTTGGAGAAGACTGAGAGTCCCTTGGACTGCAAGGAAATCCAACCAGTCCATCCTAAAGGAGATCAGTCCTGAGTGTTCACTGGAAGGATTGATGTTGAAGCTGAAACTCCCAGTACTTTGGCCACCTGATGGGAAGAACTGACTCATTGGAGAAGACATAGATGCTGGGAAAGATTGAAGGAGGGAGGAGAAGGGGATGACAGAGGATAAGATGGTTGGACGGCATCACCAACACCATGGCCATGAGTCTGGGTAAACTCTGGGAGTTGGTGATGGACAGGGAGGCCTGGCATGCTGCAGTCCATGGGGTCACAAAGATTCAGACATGACAGAGCAACTGAAGTGAAGGAATGCTCACACTATTGTACAGTTGTTTTCATTTTTATGTTAGCAAGATAATGCTCAAAATCCTTTAAGATAGGCTTTGACAGTATGTGAACTTAGAACTTCCAGATGTACAAGTTGAATTTAGAAAAGCCAGAAGAATCAGAGATCAAATTTTCAACGTCCATTGTATAATCGAAAAAAGCAAGGGAATTCCAGAAAAATATCTGCTTTTTTGACTACACTAAAGCATTTGATTGTGTGAATCACAACAAACTATGGGAAATTCTTTACGAGATGGGAATACCAGACACCTAATCTGCCTCCTGGAAAACCTGTATGCAGGTCAAGAAGCAACATTTAAAATTGGACATGGAACAAGAGACTGGTTCAGAATTGGAAAAGGAGTACTTCAAGGCTGTGTATTGTCACTCTGCTTATTTAACTTATATGTAGAGTATATTTGGGAAATGTCAGGGTGGATAAATAGTAGCTGGAATCAAGATTGCTGGGAGAATACCAATAACCTCAGATGTGCAGACGACACCGCTATAATGGCAGGAAGCAAAGAAGAACCAAAGAGCCTCTTGGTGAAGATAAAAGAGGACAATGAAAAAGCTGGCTTCAAGCTCAATATTTAAAAAACTTAGATCATGGCATCCAGTCCCATCAATGCATGGCAAATAGTTGAGAAAAAAGCGAAACAGTGACAGATTTTATATTCTTGGGGTCCGAAATCACTGTGGATGGTGACTGCAGTCCTGAAATTAAAAGACACTGGCTCCTTGAGAGAAAAGCTATGACAGACCTAGACAGCATGTTAAAAAGCGGGGATATCACTTCGGCAACAAATGTCTGCATTTTCAAAAGTACGGTTTTTCCACTAGTCATAAAGGGATGTGAGAGTTGGACAATAAAGGCTGAGTACAGAATTGATTCTTTCAAACTGTGGTGTTGGAGAAGACTCTTGGAGTCCTCTGGACAGCAAGAAGATCAAACCAGTCACTCCTAAAGGAAATTAACCCCACATTCTGTTTGGAATACTGAATATTTGAATACTGAGGGCTTCTCTGGTGGCTCAGATGGTAAAGCATCTGCCTGCAAAGTGGGAGACCTGGGTTCAATCTCTCGGTTCGAAAGCTTGCCTGGCGAAGGATATGGCAACCAATTCCATTATTCTTTACTGGAGAATCCATGGATAGAGGAGCCTGGTAGACTACAGTATATAGGTCACAAAGAGTCAGTCAGACACAACTGAGCGACTTCATTTTAGTTTCTACTGATTGGAAGGACAGATGGTGAAGTTGAAGCACCAATTATTTTGGCCACTTGATATGAACAGACAACTCATTAGAAAGACCCTGATGCTGGGAAAGACTGAAGGTAGGAGGTGAAGGGATCAACAGGGGTGAGATGGTTCGATGGCATCACCGACAAAGGATGTGTGTTTGAGCAAACTCCAGGAGACAGTGAAGGACAGGAAAGCCTGTCTGCAGTCCATGGTGTCACAGAGTCACGCACAACGTAGTGTCTGAACAGCAACAACAAATAATTCAAAATTTCTTCAGTTCAGTTCAGTTCAGTTCAGTTCAGTTGCTCAGTCGTGTCCGACTCTTTGCGACCCCATGAATCACAGCACGCCAGGCCTCCCTGTCCATCACCAACTCCCAGAGTTCACTCAGACTCACATCCATTGAGTCAGTGATGCCATCCAGCCATCCCATCCTTGGTCGTCCCCTTCTCCTCCTGCCACCAATCCCTCCCAACATCAGAGTGTTTTACAATGAGTCAATTCTTGGCATGAGGTGGCCAAAGTACAGGAGTTTCAGCTTTAGCATCATTCCTTCCAAAGAAATCCCAAGGTTCATCTCCTTATCTATATAAAATGCCAAATTACATTATTTGGCCTTTTTTTCCCCATTAAATTTTTTTTTTTCTTTTTCCACTTTTTCTTTTTTGAGGGGGTTACTTTTCTACTTTTTCTTGGGAGAGATTTCCTCTGTGATCTGCAAATGGAAGATTTTAATTTACTTTAGGCTATAATAATTTTCATGAAGACACTGAACTTCTTTAATTCTTGTAATAAGATTGTCATGAGTTTAATCTTTATGAATGGGCAGGATGTACTATTCCATTTAAGTTTCTGTTAAACTCAGTATTCAACAGATAATTTATACTGAAAATCTGTCATAGTAGTAATAAATACAGTCCTTTAGGATTTTATAGGATGTAGAATTATCATTTAGAATAATGTTACCATTACATACAATAAAGTAGAATTATAAGAAGTGACTCTCATCTCCTGGGCAGTCTTATAAGGTAAGTAATATTTAAGACCATCCCCATGGAAAAGAAATGCAAAAAAAAGCAAAATGGCTGTCTGGGGAGGCCTTACAAATAGCTGCAAAAAGAAGAGAAGTGAAAAGCAAAGGAGAAAAGGAAAGATATAAACATCTGAATGCAGAATTCCAAAGAATAGCAAGAAGAGATAAGAAAGCCTTCTTCAGCAATCAATGCAAAGAAATAGAGGAAAACAACAGAATGCGAAAGACTAGAGATCTCTTCAAGAAAATTAGAGATACCAAGGGAACATTTCATGCAAAAATGGGCTCAAAAAAGGACAGAAATGGTCTGGACCTAACAGAAGCAGAAGATATTAAGAAGAGGTGGCAAGAATAACAGAACTGTACAAAAAAGATCTTCATGACCAAGATAATCATGATGGGGTGATCACTCACCTATAGCCAGACATCCTGGAATGTGAAGTCAAGTGGGGCTTAGAAAGCATCACTACAAACAAGCTAGTGGAGGTGATGGAATTCCAGTTGAGCTCTTTCAAATCCTGAAAGATGATGCTATGAAAGTGCTGCAGTCAATATGCCAGCAAATTTAGAATACTCAGCCATGGCCACAGGACTGGAAAAGGTCAGTTTTCATTTCAATCCCAAAGAAAGGTAATGCCAGAGAATGCTTAAACTACCACACAATTGCAGTCATCTCACACACTAGTAAAATAATGCTCAAAATTCTCCAAGCCGGCTTCAGCAATACGTGAACCGTGAACTTCCAGATGTTCAAGCTGGTTTTAGAAAAGGTAGAGGAACCAGAGATCAAATTGCCAACATCCGCTGGATCATCGAAAATGCAAGAGAGTTCCAGAAGAACATCCATTTCTGCTTTATTGACTATGCCAAAGCCTTTGACTGTGTGGATCAAAATAAACTGTGGAAAAGAGATGGGAATACCATACCACCTGACCTGCCTCTTGAGAAACCTATATGCAGGTCACGAAGCAATTTAGAACTGGACATGGAACAACAGACTGGTTCCACATAGGAAAAGGAGTATGTCAAGACTGTATATTGTCGCCCTTCTTATTTCACTTCTATGCAGAGTACATCATGAGAAACTCTGGCCTGGAAGAAGCACAAGCTGGAATCAAGATTGCTGGGAGAAATATCAATAACCTGATATGCAGATGACACCACCCTTATGGCAGAAACTGAAGAGGAGCTAAAAAGCCTCTTCATGAAAGTGAAAGAGGAGAGTGAAAAAGTTGACTTAAAGCTCAACATTCAGAAAACGAAGATCATGGCATCTGGTCACATCCCTTCATAGGAAATAGACGGGGAAACAGTGGAAACGGTGTCAGACTTTATTTTTTGGGCTCCAAAATCACTGCAGATGGTGATTGCAGCCATGAAATTAAAAGACGCTTACTCCTTGGAAGGAAAGTTATGACCAACCTAGATAGCATATTCAAAAGCAGACATTACTTTGCCTACTAAGGTCTGTCTAGTCAAGGCTATGGTTTTCCCAATGGTCATGTATGGATGTGAGAGTTGGACTGTGAAGAAGGCTGAGCGCCGAAGAATTGATGCTTTTGAACTGTGGTGTTGGAGAAGACTCTTGAGAGTCCCTTGGACTGCAAGGAGATCCAACCAGTCCATTCTGAAGGAGATCAGCCCTAGGATTTCTTTGGAAGGAATGATGCTAAAGCGGAAACTCCAGTACTTTGGCCACCTCATGGGAAGAGTTGACTCATTGGAAAAGACTCTGATGCTGGGAGGGATTGGGGGCAGGAGGAGAAGGGGACGACAGAGGATGAGATGGCTGGATGGCATCACGGATTCGATGGACGTGAGTCTGAGTGAACTCCGGGAGTTGGTGATGGACAGGGAAGCCAGGCATGCTGCGATTCATGGGATCGCAGTCAGACACGAGTGATTGACTGAACTGATCTGAACTGAATAATCTTATAAGAAATCTGAAATTTTAATTTTTTGTTTCATTGTGAACAAAATGTTGTAGAAATCTTTGTATCAGTTTTTAGTATTTCCACTTTATGAATACTTCAATGTCCTGAGTACTGTGAAACTCATATAATAGAAAAAATAAAGACCTGACATATTTATTAAAACACACACACACACGCACACCACTTCCCAGGTTGGTGAAAAACCAGGAATCTTACAGTTGTTTATTTTCCAGTCTGCAGCTTTAATCCCATAAACAATTTTTGTTCTGTATGTGAATTATTTTTGGCCACGTCTGTGGCATGACAAACTTCCCAAAGATGGTATCTGCTTCCCTACGTTGATCATCAAGGGAGTCCTAAACATGATGATATAGCTTAATCCTCCCACTTAAAAAAAAATTAGACCTATGAACCAATATTTCATCTTAAGTACAGGTATCTTTTAAGAAGCAGCAGCATTAATTTTATCACCAATGAAGTATGATTAATCTTATTAAGCATAAAACCTGCAGTTGTTAAAATGTTTACTAAAGAAAATAAAGCTGAAATAAGGCCTTAGCAGAAGTAGTGTTATCAGCCAAGTGGTTTTGTCTACAAATGTCAATACATTCAAGAAAATTAAAACATAGTATAATTATGTCTGTATATGCGTTGTAATGAATAGCCTAATTTTGACACTAAAATGTATGTGGAAATAATGTATATGTAAAATTAATTTGTACTATTATGTAATATTTAAGTTGAACAGTTAAGGAATTGCAGAATTATGAATGTCTGTTATTGAGTCATGTTTGTGCTATATATCTAGTATCAATGTGTCTTTAAGGGACAACTATGCAAGAAAAATACTTTGTACATTATTTGTTGTTTAGTAAGTAACCCTTTAGAAGTGCTAATGCTCATTTTAAATATTAAAAACCTTCATCAGTTTAAACCTAAATATTTTTTCCTGGTTTGGTATTGTGTTACAGTTTGGTAATATGCTTTCAGTATATTCCCATTTATTGTATTTTATGCTTTGTTAAATTTTGGTTTTATAATATACTGAAGCTGTTTAAAGTATACACTTAAAATTTTTTTTCAGCATTTACTTTTTGTTGTGCTGATTCTTGGTTACTGTGCATGGGCTTTCTCTAGTTGCAGCAAGCAGAGGCTATTCTTCACTGCAGTACACAGGCTTCTATTGTGGTGGCTTTTCTTGTTGTGGAGCTCCATCTCTAGGGCTCACAGGCTTTCAGTGGTTTCATCATATGGGCTCAGTAGCTGGGGCACACAGGCTTAGTTGCCCTGAGGCATGTGGGATCATCACAGATCATGGATCGAACCTGTCTCCTGCATCAGCAAGCAGATTCTTATATACCAGTGAAGTACAAAAGTTGTATGTGTATTATATAATGAAGCATGAATCATATTTTATTATGAATGGAAAAGTACCATATAATTCATGTTTATGTCTGGACTTCAAACTTAAGTCTGAATTAAACAAATTAACATCAAACAGAAAATTCAAAGATGCTCAAACTAGTTTACTGCCAAAATATGTCCAGCGTCCATTCCCAATGTTATGGAGATAAGTTATTTCCATTCTTACTGTTTTCATTTTAATGAAGCATTTGAATAGGGCTATCAAGTGAGAAATTTAAGATTATTTTATCTTAGATACCAGAATGAAGTAAGAAATACCTTTTTTTTTTTTTTTTCTGAAGAATGAAACAGATTATAAAACTAAAGCATTTATTTTAAACACTGTTATCTCCATACACAGTTAAACATAACATTCTAAAAATTTATAGTTTGCTGTGATTTGAGGGCTTCCCGGTGGCTCAGATGGTAGTCTGGCTGCAGTGTTGGAGACTCAAGTGACTTGGGTTCATTTCCTGGGTCAGGAAGATCCCCTGGAGAAGGGAATGACTACCCACTCCACTGTTCTTGCTTGGAGAATCCCATGGACAAAAAAAAAAAAAAAAACACTAAAAAAAAACTTTCTACAGTAGCATACTGGAGTTAGGTTGTAGAAGGTTCCCTGGAGCCACAGTTGAGACACCAGTGTAGTCAGGTCTTTGAAGGAGGTTCCTGTCGGGGCGCTGGTCCAGAGGTCTTGTAGTAGTTAGGTCAGGAAGAGTTATAGGTTGAAGAGAGGACAGGTCATTCAGTGTCTTGACAGAGGTTGTTGCCGGGTGAATTTTAAGTTAGGTCCTGTGAGGGAGACCTGACGGGTGTCAGTTAAGGACGACAGTGCAGGGTCAGAGGTGACCCATTTTAGGCGAGAAAGGTGTACCCAGAAGGTGACCTTCTTGAGTATAGCTGCAGTTGGGGTAAGGAGGATGATTTTGAATGGTCCCTGCCATTTTGGGGTTAGGTCACCCTGGGGATTATCAGACAGACCATGTCCCCAAATTTTAAAGGGGGCAGGGAGGCTTGGGGGTCAGGGGCAGGCAAGTTGTGGGTGACGTATTTCCAGAGGGCATTGTGGAGTTCTGCCAGCAGAGGGGAGTGTAGGAAGCTTGGTATGGGAGGAGGTTCAGGGAGTAGTCCAGGAGGGAGCATGGGCCTTCCACACATCACCTCAAAGGGGCTCAGCCCCAGGGGCTTTCTGGGCAAAGTCCATATTCTGAGGAGAACAATTGGCAAAAGTTTAGTCCAATCCAGATATACTTCTAGCGTTAGTTTGGAAAGCGTTTCTTCGATTATTCTATTCATCCTTTCTATCTTTTCTGAGGACTGAGGATGGTATGGAATGTGAAATTTCCAGAGTATCTGTAAGATTTGGACAAGTTGTTGTCCAATCCTGTGCTGGGAGGCTGCCTCGCATTTGATGGGTTGGAAAGGATGTTGGTTTCAGGTTAGAACTGGGGTTACTACGTTGACATGTTTGACAGGAGCGGGTAAAGTTATCTAAATATTGTTGGTCAGCATTGGATACGGGGGAGTGGTTACAGAGGAACTGTTGGAGTATTTTGGATGAGGGATGAACATGTGAGTGTAGTAAGAGAGGATTTGTCTGGTGGAGGGAAGGTTGAGTGGAGTCAGAGCTAAGATGACAGCGAACTGGAGGGAAGGCTGGGACAGTGCCATTTCCTTTGCCTTCTGGTCTGCAGCATTGTTGTAGGCTGATATGAGACTTCCCTTTTGATATCCCCTACAGTGGAGGATGGCAGCTTTGTTTGGTTAAGAGTGTTGCTTCTAGAAGTTTGTCGATCAGGTCTGAATTAATAATAGGGGATCCTTTTTGGGTTAGGAAACCTCTTTCTCTCCATATTAGGATGTTTAAGTGAAGTATGTTATAGGCATATTTGGACTCTGTGTGGATGTTAACCCTTAGAATTTTAGCCAGAGTTAAAGCTCCGGTGAGAGCTATCAGTTCTGCCTATTGGGAGGTGGTGTGAGGTGGCAGAGGTGAAGCTTCATTTGTCTGGGTTTGGTGATTGTGACAAAGGTCTCCCTGGATGATGGCATATCCTGCTGCAAAGGGTGGGGATTTTTGAGAGCAGCTATCAATGAATCAGTGTGGGGTGTCTGGGTCTAGGATGGGCTTATCTGTTAAATGTTGGAAGGGGTTTTGGGTAAGATCTACTATTAGGCTGCGGCTATGTAGGAGGGAGTCTGTTGTAGAGGACATGGGTAATAAGCTGGCGAGGTTAA
Organism: Oryx dammah; assembly: GCF_014754425.2. Classification (NCBI taxonomy): domain Eukaryota; kingdom Metazoa; phylum Chordata; class Mammalia; order Artiodactyla; family Bovidae; genus Oryx; species Oryx dammah. The sequence continues at coordinate 384,041 of NW_024080426.1, forward strand.
GGGGAGAGCAGGCAGAGAATGAGAGGTGAGGGTCGAGGAGAAAGGATTGTAGGACCTGTAGCCTGGAAGCAGGGAGAGGAAAGCCCGATGTGATAGTAAGTCCTGGAAGGTGTGTGGAGAGCAGACTGTTAAAGGGGAATGCCTAGAGAGTTGATTTGCTTCGGGTACGAGGGCTGCGATAGCAGCCATGGCCTGTATGCAGGGAGGCCACCCCTTGGTCACCATGTCCAGCTGTTTTGATAGATAGGCTATGGGAACCCAGGTGTCTCCGGCCCACTGACACAGAAGTCCCAGGGCCTGTCCTTGGTTGGAATATGAAAAGAAAAAGAATGGTCTGGTGTGATCTGGCAAGTGGAGTTGGCACTCAGAGGAGGCTCTGAGTGAGCTGGCAAAGACTGGCCAGCGAGGAGGGATTAAACAGGGGCTCACCCAGACATCATTTAGTTGCCTCATAGAAAGGCTTTGCAAGGAGGGAGAAGTTAGGAACCCAGATACAGAAAATGTTTAGGAGGTCGAGGATAGACAGGAGCTCCCTTTTCGTTTTTGGAAGTGGACCATTAATTAAGGCCTGGATTCTATCTGGGGCAATAGTTCTTTGTTGATGGGATATGGAGAGCCCCATCTAGGTGACATCTGTCTGGGCTATTTGGACCTTAGATGGGAATGCCCGATAACCCCAGGATCTCAGGGCCCCAAGGAGATAGGCTGTATGTTGGAGGCAGAGTTTTCGGGTTGGGCTACAAAGAAGGTCATCTACATATTGGTGGAGCTGACTCAGGGCTAGGTCTAGTGTCTGTAGGTCCTTTTGTAAAGCCTGTCCAAAAAAGTGGGGACTGTCTCTGAACCCCTGCGAAAAGGGGTTGGGAGAGGGGGTGGAGAGGGACAGTGAAAAAGGCATCTTTGAAATCTAATACAGTGAAGTGGGTTGCAGTCAGGGATATGGTAGACAGAAGGGTGTAAGGTTAGGGACTACTGGGAATGTCACTGTGATGGCCTCATTGACTTTTTTGCAGATCCTGGACCACTCTGCAAGATTTTGGTCCCTTCCTTACTGCCAGAATAGGGGTGTTGTGTGGTGAATGGGTAGGAATTAGGATAGAAGCTTAAAGAAGCCTGTCTATGACAGGCTTAAGTCCCTTGTGGGCCTCCGGGGTGAGAGAGTACTGTTGTTGGGTGATTACAGTCGAGGGGTCTTTTAGGGTAATGTGGACTGGGGGATGATGTTTGGCTATGGATGGGTGATCAGTGTCCCAGACTTGGGGATCTAAGGCAGGTAGATCCAAGGGAATGTCAGGTGTGAGGGATAGGAACAGTCCAGGAGCCATCTGCATGCAGAATATAGAGACTGTATTGGTGGGGGGTATGGTAATAAAGACCCTCAATTTGGATAATAAGTCTCTCTCTAGGAGTGCCATCAGGCACTGAGGCATTATGAAGAATGAGTGTATAAGGGTCAATTTTCCAAATTGACAGAGTAATGGAGGGCTGATTTTTGGCGTTAGGGGAACTCCAGAGATGCCCTTGTGAGTTCTGAGTCTTGAGTTGGGCCAGAGTAGGAATTTGAGAGAGAAAGTGGCTCACGTCTACTATAAAAGAGGTTTTTTTTTCCAGCCACTACTCCATCTACGTAAGTTCTGAGCTTGTGCTCAGGACATGGGCTGGGGGACTGGAACCCGGTCCCCATCATTGGAACAACTCTCGTAGGGTTGGGCTGGAGTTTTGGGAAAAGTGGGGATTTCCCCAGAGGCACCAGGGGGTCCCTGGGGACAGCCCATCTTACAGTGTCCTCACTGGCCACAGGTTGGGCATGCTTTTGTGGGGGGCTGCAGGTTTGGGCATGCCTTTGCCCAGTGTCCTGACTGGTTGCATCAGAAGCAGGGTCCAGGGTGGGGTCTTAAGCCCCGTTCTGGGATGACTTGGGCCAGGCTGATCTCTTCCCTTAATTGCTACCGCCAAAAAGGCATATTTAGCTTTTCTCTCACGTTATTTTTCTCTCTTAGCCTCCTCCTGCCTATTATTGAACACCTCGAAGGCTACTTCTAGAAGGTCTCTTTTGGGGGTGGGGGGTTTTCAGGGCCCTTTACTAGTTGTCAAAGCTTGCGTCTGATGTCAGGGGCAGACTGGCTAATGAATTGAACATGAAGGTATAGTAACCCAGCAGGGGTGGTATCTAGGTTGGTATACTTCTGGACTGCCTCTGTGAGGCGTGCCAAGAATAAGGCTGGATTTTCATCTGCCCCTTGGGTGATTTCTCTGACTTTATCATAATTGACATGGATATGAGTATTTTTCTGCATAGGTAATCATATGATTGAGTCTTCTGATACCTGGGTCACTGGGCTGGTTAAGTCCAGTGGAGATCTAACTGAGGCACTGCCTCATCAGCAACTGGGCTATCCCAGTCTTGGTTATGTAAATGATCAGCATGGGCTTTTGCCGCTTGCCAGACATGGTCTTTTTTGTCATGGGGGAGAGTCACATTTAGGATATAATATACGTCACTCCACGTGAGGTTATAGACCTGGGAGAATCTCAGGAATTCTTTTCTGTATCTGGTAGGATTTTCAGAAAATGATCCTAACTTTTCTTCTATCTGGCTCGTATCTGACAATGAAAATGGCACATGGACTCAGGTTGGGCCCTCTGGTCCTGCCACCTCTCAGGGGAAACGTGTTGGGTATGTGATCATGTGGCAGCGGGGGAAGGAAGCGGGGAGGGGGAGTTGGGGAGATGGGATAGCGGGGTTGAGGTGGTGTCAGGAGAAGTTTCCAGGCCAGTGGGTCAGTTGGATGAAGGGAAAGAAAGGGTTGGCGGGGTGGCGGGTAGGGAGGGGGCTCATCCGCGGGGTTGAACTCTTGGGGCGCAGAAGGTCA